>NW_027249862.1:0-66178 GCF_030848795.1 Temnothorax nylanderi
AACTTACCAAAAGATGTGAGAACAGTTATAATACTCCACGAGATAAGGTTATTATATATAAAGTTGATCCAGGCGAAACATACATTCATTTTGATGTAGCAGCATGTATTTCTCGAGAACTTGAACGCTTTCCAACTGTATCTTTACCTAACGAATTAGACATTGATGTAAGTACCGATGGATGTAATTTAGACAAATCAGGCAGCATTCATATTTGGCCAATTCAGTGTAGACCGCGAAACATTAGGCATTCGAAACCAATAGTAGTAGGAATATACAAAGGCACGGCAAAACCAAATGATCCAAATGCATTTTTTGAAAAATTTATTGCAGACATAAGAAACATATTGGTTAATGGAGGTATAATTTTTCATGGAAAAAAATTACCTATACGTTTAAGAGAGCTTCATAGCTGAGCACCAGCTCGTGCTTTTATTCTCAATCATAAAGGTCATATGTCCTACATCCATGCTTCTAAGTGTAAAATTTCTGGTGTAATATGTGAAGGACGTTATGTTTTCTGTGGCGTTAATTATTCCCTGCGAACCAATAAAGATATATTAGATGTTTAGATGAAGATCATCATAAAGATGGCAAAAGCCCACTGTCAGTACTACCTATAGGAATGGTTTCTCAAGTGCCTTTTGAGTACATGCATCTTGTGTGTTTAGGAGAGTTGTAAAAAAATTATTATCTGCATGGATTCACGGAAAATATTCACGATTAACAAATTATCTGCAACATCTATTGCTCGGATATCTAGACGCTTGAAAATACTTGCAAGATAGGTCCTTCTGATTTTGCCAGACGTCCAAGATCACTTGATGGCATGTGCAAAATATAAAGCTACAGAGTATCGACAATTTCTTCTATATACAGGTCCAGTTGTTACTTACGGTATTCTTGATCACGAAGTGTACACGCATTTTTTATTTCTGCATGTAGCAATTAGGATTTTGGTTTCAACATCACCGACACAAACATATTTGAATTTTGCTGATCTTGCATTAAAGAAATTTGTTAATAGGTGTGATAATCTTTATGGTCCAACATTTAATTCGTACAATGTACATGGTCTTATTCATCTTACAACCGATGTGCGACAATTAGGACCTCTAGATTCATTTTCAGCTTTTCCATATGAAAATAATGGGCTGTTTTCAGAAAATATTGTAGAAAACCTGGTTCTGTCCTTCAACAAATTTCAAACAGAATCTCGAAATAGAAGCACATGCAGCAATTGACTATTGCACTATTGATTCATCAATTCATGTGTCTATGAAGCAATATATAGGTCCTCTTCCATGTAATGTTGTTCCTAATTGTAATCAATATCGTAAAATTGTGTTTGATGAAATCTTGCTCAGTTTAGATTACATGATAATTGCTGTATGTTACGTGATGGTTCTATTTGTATTGTTGTCAATATTTTATGGCTGACAATTCACATTATTTGGTATAAAAAAATTTTCACACGTACATACATTTTATGATATAGGTATTTCATCTTCAGCACTGCATATTTTTAAATGTTCCACATTAGATGATAATATCTTTCTGTACATATAAGGGAAGTCTCTTATAAATGTTATAGAATGCCCTTTTGGAATTCCACATTAATTCATGACAATAATATTGAAGAAAATTTACAAATTTCTGAATATATAGTTGCTGCTATCACACATCACACATATTAATAAAACTTAAAAATATTTTTTAATAACATATTTTTGCAACATATCTATTTCTGCTTTTAATTTTTTGTTATAATATACCATATTCTATGGAAAATTGATTACAACTGTATGTTTTTGCTTCCGTTTTTGGAAATTTTGGTTCTAATTCTTCTTTGTATCGTCTCTTGAATTATTACTGTTTTTATTCGTTTGCTATAATTTTAACTTGGGTGTCTATAAATATAATTTCTCTTGATGGCACTTTACAAATAATGCGTTTCAGCTTCCTGTTTCAATGCAGTATTGCGCAACGCTTTAATATCTTTCAAAAACTTCAATAATTGCCAACTGTCAAATTTATAAAATATTAAGCATATATTTTATTTATTTTATTTATGTATTTTTTAATTAACTTAATTGCATTATATACATATAGATATTAATGATGTTTTTTAATTTTAAGTAAACTTATAGTAATGAAAGAACAAAAGGTGCGTATATTTAATCGACTATAATTGGCCAAATTTTCAAAATTACACGACGTTTCGACCCAAGCTTCGGGTCCTTCTCAAGTAATCTAACAACAAACAATTATAAAAATCGCAGCGTCAATACAGCGGGTAAAAATATGTACGGAATTTAAATCGTGAGTAACACTTAAAAATACCTGATGAGGAAAAAGTGCCATTATCAAACAATTCTCAGTCAACTGTTCGTGAAATTTTGATAGAAAAGTCACAGAGTGCTAAAAAATATATTCGTCAGTAAGTTGTCAAAAAAGTAAAAAGGAACACGAACAAAGAAAAAACTTAGTTACACAGAGAAAGTTTCATGCTCGCTGAGTTAACGAAGTATCGTCAGAACGGCACAGCAATTACATGTTTATGCGATGGACGTCGGAAACGAACTGAACATATCGCGTCATGTAGTTGAGAACAGATCGAAAGGTGACAGAGCGGGTAACCACAATACAAATTATAAACAAGAGATGACGTTGTCATAAATAGGGTTTAAGTTATCCGTATCTTTCTGTAAATTAATGGTATCAGAATATTTCTTGATTAGAAACATTTCAGCGATTTCTCTTTTTTTAGTATTTTTTTCTTTATGAAGTATCTCAACTTCAGACTATTTAAATTCGTGGCCGAGAGAAACGCGGTGCTTGCTGACCACGGAATGCTGATGATCAATCTTTTTAATATCATTGAAATGTTCCGTGACGCGCGTTTTCAAGTATCGCTTCGTTTGACCAATGTAGGAAGCACAACAATCGTTACAGTTGATTCTATAAACTACATCAGTAGACTGGTTTTTATCGAGACGATCCTTGCCCTTTTTTATGATAGTATCTAATTTTTTGGGGACAGTATAAACTGTAGTAATACCAACATTATGAGTGTGCGACTTATAGTCCCGCCAAGATCTTTAACATATGGTAGTACCACGCAACGTCGAGGATCAAATTGAACCGGCGAGCTAGCAATATCTGGTTTGTGTCGCAGCTGCTTAATTCTATTGTTGATGTGCTTATTAATGAGATCCATTGGGAAGGAGTTATTCACCAAAATTTTTTTGACTAAATTAATGTTTGAATCATGGTAGCGAGCATCAGACAATAGAACAGCATGATCGACTAAGCTCGTAATTGTATTCACTTTATATTTCAATGGATGGCTAGAGAAATAATTCGTGTAACGGCCGGAGAACGTTGGTTTTCTATACCAATTCGAGGTCAATCTATTTCCATCGCGGATGACTATCGTGTCGAGAAACGGGAGGCCATCGTTGTTTTCTAGTTCATATGTGAAATTTAATCGCGGGTGGTAACTATTGAACACATCGAGTATGTCATTTAGTCTTGACATCGGAATTATAGCAAAACTATCGTCTACATACCTACAATAAAAAGGAAGGTCAAAGTCAAGAGCACCAAGGCAATGGGTCTCCAAATCCTCCATTACAATGTCAGCCGCCTTGGGAGAGAATGGAGACCCCATTGGACTGCCAAAAACTTGCTCATAATACTGTCCATTGAAACAAAAGCTGGTAGAGGTCAGTACCCATTCCACGGCGTGAAGAAATTGAGGTAGGGAGAATTTTGTGTGAGGTGAAATGAGATGCCAACGTTTTTCAATGCCTTGAAGAACTAGTTCTTTTGGGATGTTCGTAAAAAGTGAAGTGACATCAAAGGAAGCTAGGACATGATCAGCATTTATAGTTATATCCCTAATGGTTTGCACGAACGACCAGCTGTCCTTAATGTAAGATTTAGGCTTCGGTAACAGCTCGTCCAAAATCGAGTGTAAGTAACAAGCTATATTGTATAGCGGACTCCCAACGGACGAGACTATAATACGTAAAGGAAAGCCAGCTTTATGGACCTTTGGCAGTCCATAGCATCGAGGAAGATTGCCATTGGTGCACCTTAACCGGCAGTAAGTAGAGTAGTCAACAATGTCGTTGTCATGCCAAGATTTAACTAATTGATTGAGCCTTGTGATTAGTTTTTTATTAGGATTATTCTTTAATTTGTTGTACGTTGATTCATCATTAAGTAGATCAATCATTCTATTGTTATAATCAGTTCTATCCATAATGACAGTTATCTGACCTTTGTCGGCCTTCGTGACAAAAATATCAGGATTATTACGTAAAAATCTTTGGCAATTACTGAACTCTCTTAAAATGTAGCGGTCTATGTATTCAACATGGATGTTCTTATTTAAAAACAATTTTAAGGAGTTCGCGATCGAGCTACGTATCGCATTTATAGCGGCTGGAGGCATTTTATAACTGCTGGTTTCAAAGTTTTTTATGGTGTCTAAGGTAGTAAGTAGACGGTCCTTTTTATCGCGGTTGGTGACAGGAATACCAAAATTATCACCTAAACTTAAGATGTGAGTTATGTTATCAGGAATGTTTATATTGGAAATGTTAATACGCCACTTCTTTCTGTCATTATTGAAAAACGTCTTATAATCCTGTTTAGAAAATATTCTATTGAATTTATTAGTAGCCTTATGTTTCTGCTGGACATTGTGCTTCATGATTTTTCGATTGTTACTGTTAAAAAACTCAATCAATAGTTTATGTGGTAAAAGAGAGGAAAGATCGTCACGAATGTACTCGATTTCGGATTTAAGAAAGTTTAAATGGTTGTTTAAATCTCTAATTTCTAAGTTTAAAATAGCGCGTTCGTATCGCTCCTTAAATATAATGAACCTGTGTTTCGCGCTGTGGCTCCTAAAGCTAATATTAATACGCAGGTGGAGGATGTGCGGTGGCAATACATCGTGTCGTCTGCAGCGGAGTAGAAAAATAAGTTGATGTCGAGCCGTACTCATCTTCATGGTGTTATTGGTCCACGCTTTCATTAGTGTGACAACATGCCGTCCAAATCGTTTGTTGATCATATGGAAGAATCCATTATCATTGTAAGACATCATTGTTTAAGTCGATGATGTGTAAATATAAGAAATATGTGTTTGTTCCGCCAATAATAAATAACAAAAGGTGCGTATATTTAATCGACTATAATTGGCCAAAATTTTCAAAATTACACGACGTTTCGACCCAAGCTTCGGGTCCTTCTCAAGTAATCTAACAACAAACAATTATAAAAATCGCAGCGTCAATACAGCGGGTAAAAATATGTACGGAATTTAAATCGTGAGTAACACTTAAAAATACCTGATGAGGAAAAAGTGCCATTATCAAACAATTCTCAGTCAACTGT
The DNA here is from genome assembly GCF_030848795.1 of Temnothorax nylanderi. Classification (NCBI taxonomy): domain Eukaryota; kingdom Metazoa; phylum Arthropoda; class Insecta; order Hymenoptera; family Formicidae; genus Temnothorax; species Temnothorax nylanderi. The sequence continues at coordinate 5,413 of NW_027249862.1, forward strand.
TCGTGAAATTTTGATAGAAAAGTCACAGAGTGCTAAAAATATATTCGTCAGTAAGTTGTCAAAAAAGTAAAAAGGAACACGAACAAAGAAAAAACTTAGTTACACAGAGAAAGTTTTCCAAAGGCACCGGTTCGTATCATGCTCGCTGAGTTAACGAAGTATCGTCAGAACGGCACAGCAATTACATGTTTATGCGATGGACGTCGGAAACGAACTGAACATATCGCGTCATGTAGTTGAGAACAGATCGATAAGGTGAAAACGCGCGGTAACCATATTAGCACTGATATTAAAAAGATTGATCATCAGCATTCCGTGGTCAGCAAGCACCAGCGTTTCTCTCGGCCACGAATTTAAATAGGTCTGAAGTTGAGATACTTCATAAAGAAAAAAATACTAAAAAAAGAGAAATCGCTGAAATGTTTCTAATCAAGAAATATTCTGATACCATTAATTTACAGAAAGATACGGATAACTTAAACCCTATTTATGACAACGTCATCTCTTGTTTATAATTTGTATTGTGGTTACCCGCTCTGTCACCTTTCGATCTGTTCTCAACTACATGACGCGATATGTTCAGTTCGTTTCCGACGTCCATCGCATAAACATGTAATTGCTGTGCCGTTCTGACGATACTTCGTTAACTCAGCGAGCATGATACGAACCGGTGCCTTTGGAAAACTTTCTCTGTGTAACTAAGTTTTTTCTTTGTTCGTGTTCCTTTTTACTTTTTTGACAACTTACTGACGAATATATTTTTTAGCACTCTGTGACTTTTCTATCAAAATTTCACGAACAGTTGACTGAGAATTGTTTGATAATGGCACTTTTTCCTCATCAGGTATTTTTAAGTGTTACTCACGATTTAAATTCCGTACATATTTTTACCCGCTGTATTGACGCTGCGATTTTTATAATTGTTTGTTGTTAGATTACTTGAGAAGGACCCGAAGCTTGGGTCGAAACGTCGTGTAATTTTGAAAATTTTGGCCAATTATAGTCGATTAAATATACGCACCTTTTGTTATTTATTATTGGCGGAACAAACACATATTTCTTATATTAATGAAAGAAGTTGTAAAAAAATATAAATTATTTATATAAGTATCTTACAAAATTTTCTTATTGATGTATTTTTTCAGGTACTTGGAGAAACTATTGTACTTATTTCTGAATATTTGGAATATTTATGTAGTAAAGTGTAATCTACAGTTTATAAAGAAACTCAGAAACTTACTAGGACAGAGGGAATATTTCTGCTATCAAGGAGAGAACATTTCTTGATAATCAAGGTAATGGTTCACAATCAAAAATGTTTAATAAATAAAAAAAAATGTTTAAGCTAGGTAAGTTATCTTGGGTAAGCTAAAATTGTGTAAGCTATCTTGATGCAAATTCTGTGATGACAGTGTTAATTGTAAATATTTGATGTCACACAAACAAACCTCTGTTGTACAAGCATTATTTGTTAATCAAAACATATGCATATGTTCTTTTAACTTCAATTAATTTAACTTAACTTATATTTAAAAATATATTTCGTATGTTTACATTTGTAAGTTTTTAAAGGCATGTTTAATTTCTTTTACAACGGCCTAGATATTTGATCTAAAGTATTTGTTATTACTTTTTTCAATGTATAATTATCATTACATGTTCAGTATTTACATTTGTGAGTTGAAAATATTAAGTTGAAAAAAGTTAAGAAGTTTATAGATAATATGAGATTAATATAGATTTTTAATTAAGCAATAACATAAATATGTATAAGCTATATTAATATTTTTTGTTATATGCAAAACAATATTATCCTTTGATTAACATATAACATAACTAGAAAAACTCAAACAATTAGAAGAGCGCTATAAAAGATACAAATTATGCTGATTTTGAAAAGATTGCATTTCAGCTAGGAGGACTATAGAACAATTTTTCTAGTTGCATTTTAAAGCATGAAACCTCGACTCTAAGATGCATATGGTGACCTTATCCGGCTCATCAATTTTTTCGTGAGAATTTAAATTAAGTTGCAAAAAGCCTACATATTTCTTAATACCATTCTCTTTGTGGCCTTCCACAAGAAAAACAAGGATGGGGTGAAATATATATATCTCCACGTAGACTTTGAAGTCGAAAACTTTTCCTTTACAAGAAACATTGTTGTACTGCCTAAGAGCTGAGCTATGAGATTTATATTATGTGACTAGATAAACTTGTCCGTATTGTTTAAATATAAGATTATTAATATTTGTAAAAAGTACAAAAATATTTTCTTTATCTATATCTGTAAATCTTTTCTTCAAAAACTTTTTCCTTGTTTGAAGCACAATGTAATTATTAATAATATTATCTAAAAAGTAAAAGAATTATTGACCATTTTTTGTTAACATTATTTAAAAAGTACTAAAAAAATTATCGTTTACTGTTATATACTTATTGCTATACAAATAAAATTACGAATATATTTTTTTATATAATATATTTTGAATATATTATATTTAAATATGTACAGGTTTATGAATCAATTGTAATTTGTTATTAAATTCTATAATTATAAATTTATCATTCCTCTATAATAAAAAATATTTACTGTACTGTACTTATATATATATATATTACAACTATTGAGCAATGTATTAATTATATTTTATGGTTTAAACAATATTTATGTATTTTGTTACAGGAAAATGAATCGTCCAAAAAGAAATATTACGAAGCCACCAAGATATCAGACCACCTCATCTGATCAAGAATCAGAAAGGACAGGAGCAAATGCAAGAACCCAGTAAACAATTTGTCAGCAAATTGTAACCAATTTGACACCAAATACGCGCAAAACTTGTCGACAAATTCGGTGCGATCTGTGTCTGCAATACGCTTGTGTTTTGCTAGCAAAGCTTGTGTACATGACTTGACACCAAATTGACGCCAAATATCGAGCAAAACAGGACAGCAAAAGTTCAACGGCAAATTTGCGCCATATTGTGAACAAGGCTTGCCAACAAAAGCTCGACAGCAAATTTGTGCCAAATTGCGAGCAAACCTTGACAAAAGAACTTGACGCCAAATTGACACCAAATACCGAGCAAAGCTTGCCAGCAATCTAACAGCAAATTGTTGACAAATTGCTATCAAAGTTTGTTGACAAAACCCGACGCCAAATTGATATCAAATATCAAACAAGATTTGAGAACAATACTTAACAGCAAATTGGCACCAAATACAGAGCAAATCTTAATGACACAGCTTGACGCCAAATTGCAGCAAGCCTTGTTACGTAGCCATTAATAAATACTAAAATATATTTTTTTAGAGAAAATTAAAAGCATTAAATTATAAAAAGCATATAATTTTTTATTGATTTACAATAAATTATTTTATACATATGTTAAAAGAAATCTTTATATTTATAAAACATTATAAGACATTTATAAAATCTAACGGTGGCAATAAAATAATTAATTATATATTAATTACAGTAAATGTTATACAATGTGAATTTACTGACATATGCAAACATTTAACTTTGTCAACAGCACATACAATATTTGTAAACACTCGAGAATCTTATATAATGCCTGGAACACATACTCCGTGCGCAGATAATGCATTGGCCGGTATAAGAAGGATTTATAGAATCTTACTGAAAACACGAGTATAATTTCTATGAAAATGCATCTAAAACAATATTCTTATAAGCCTAATACTACTAACTTTCCTTTCTTTAATCATACAATAATAACTACCGTGCATATTTAAACAACTAGTTCAAACTTGAAACACGATTTATTATTTGCAAGAATGCAAAATTGAAATAAACAAATGTTCACAATGTGCATAGTTCGTCGATTACGATGGAATAATGCAGTACTGTTGTCAGAAAGAAATAACAAAAGAATAATATACATCATTTAGGTGCAAGCAACCGAAGTGAATTTTGTAGTGTTTGATGTAATAGAAATTAATATACAGCAGAAAAAAACTGTTCAAACAAAACTTTTAAACCGTTCAAACAAAACTTTTAAACTATTCAAACAAAACTTTAAACTTTTACAGATAAAAAAATACACGATATTTCATCAACAGTTCCAAGATTATTTTGAGAAATATTTTAATCAAAGAAAGAATATGTAAAATTTTTAATATTGCAAGAATATGATAGTTATAAAACTAAAGCATTTCCCTTGTATTTTAAATTGTTTCTATTTCAAACTAATATTACAATTTTGCCTTAATCAGATTCAAACGGCAAGTAGAATGAAACATTTTATTACATAATATTACATATTCTTTATACTCTTATAACTCTTCTTTAAGACTATAAGAGTATAACTCTTTATACTCTTATAACTCTTCTTTATAACTCTTGTTTTCACGAAACATTTCGAATATTTTTTATTCTCATCACTATTCTCGCAGTTTTCAGAATTATCATCGTTGTCATCTGAATGAGCCTCGTTATTGTTGCCGGTGTGTCTGTTAATGTTAAATATATCTCTATAATTATCGTTATTTTCGAAATCAAAGTGTTCAGAGTACTCAAAATGATCAGAATTATTAGAAAATTCAGAATGGTGAGGAAGTTCAGAATGATGAAAAAGTTAAGAATAATGAGAAAGTTCAGATTCTTTTTGATTATGAAGAAAATCTGGTATTACGGAACTTTGGCTTTTAACGGACGCATGTGCTTGCTGAATATGCGACTGATCGAATTCAATTAAAGAATCTGTTGAATTGAGTTCTTCTACAACTTCACCATTCACTTTCTACCTTTTAACTTTCTTAGAAAGCTTATGAAACGGTGTTTTTTGGCATGTTCTAAAATAAACTGCAAATAAATTTAAATGTTATGTTTACATAAAATACATAGATTTCAAAGTATATACTATCTTTACTTTTTAAAAACATTTATTTTTTCAGATTTTCTACTGCACAATCACTATAACAAATGGAATGTTAATGGAAAAAAATATAACTAAATTAATTAAACTAACAGTACAAAATAAACTTATAGGATGGAAGGCTGGCTGATTTTCTCGAGTTATAAAAAGGTCATCAATTTAAATTTAAAAACAAAATCTCGTTTAATTAAACAAATTTTAAATACAATTAACGTTTTACGTTTCGACTTTATATACTTAGTCTTCTTCAGAAACCTGATACATAAGAGATAATACATAAAAAATAATTAAAAAATAAAAAGAAATAAAATTGCTACAGATAAAAAGGATAGAGAACAAAGCCGCATACTTTGGACTGACTTGCCAGAAATGTAGCTAAGATCTACACTATGACATAGTATAGACCTTAGCCACAATTAATGTATATACGAGTTGTCAAAAATAGAATGAAATAAGTCAAGTAATAAAATTGTTACTATTATCTATACTGTTGTTATTATTATCAAACGATATTATTTATTGTTTGACAGTGTAAAATTGTAATGCATATATTAAAATTACATTAGGGCTAGAATATAAACCAGACCCACAAGAATGAGAGCAATTCCAAGATCTCAAGACGAGAATTAACCAGATCTTACAGGGCGGAATTAAGGAGTCTGGATTACTGATTGAAATCAAAGTAAGAAAAGAAAAGAAAAAAAAAGAAAAGAGAGGGGGGCCTCTGCTTTTGTCTACGAGATCAATTCTAGGGCTAGAATATAAACCAGAGCCACAAGAATGAGAGCAATTCCAGATCTTAAGACGAGAATTAACCTTGCAGAGCCCCTTGTACTACCACGATCAATGTCGATCTTCCAATATGGCGTCCCAAATGAGAATATCGGAAGGGCCCTGCTCGCTGGACCGGACTCCTCGCCTCAATCCTCCCTCAAAAGCTCTCCTTTTCCTGGCGGTGAGCTCTCCTTGGGAAGTCGAATCTCGCTCGGTTGGTCTCCAGAATACGTGCCGCTTAGCTCAATCAGTTACGAAAGAAGGAAAACGTACTCGTCTCGTCCGAAGAAACGCAGCAAGAGCGGTCATGACACTGAACAAGAGCGAGGAAGGAGGTGGGGACGCGTTGAAAGTGGCGACTCACGTGTCGCGCCATCTGAATGAAACGCCCTAAACATCGCTTGGTATTTGGCGTCAATTTGTTCTTAAGTTTTGTTACCAAAATTTGCTCAATATTTGGCATCAATTTGGCGTTAGGTTTAGTCAACAAACTTTAACAGCAATTTGGTGCCAATTTGTTATCAGGTAGTTGCTAAGCTTTGCTCGGCATTTGGCGTCAATTTGTTCTCAAGCTTTGTCACCAAAATTTGCTCAATATTTGGCATTAATTTGGTGTTAGGTTTTGTCAACTAATTTTAGCGGCAATTTGATGCCAATTTGTTATCAGGTACTACTAAGCTTTGCTCGATATTTGGTATCAATTTGGCGTCAATTGTGTACGCATGTTTTGATACGTATTTGCTAGCAGTTTGTCGACAACATTTGATAAAACAAATTTTGATGCAAATTTGTACCATTTCTGAAACCAAAATTTGTAGCAAGTATTTGGCATTATTTGTTCGAACAGATTTGGCTATCTGGGTAGCCATGTTTGCGGTTCGGTTAATGCTATCCAAAACGTTACGTTTGAAAGGATATGGCGTTGTCTACGATTTTCCCTATATTTAGGCGTTTCTATAAAAAGTTGCACTTCGCTTGGCGCATTCTCAGTTATACGGTATACAGGGAAATTTTGATCGCATACAACTGTCGTGATTTCACGCTTACATCTGTTTAGTTCGCTGTCCTTTAATATTAGATAATTGTGATTTTCCTTGGGAAGTACGCGTGTAATTAAGATGTTACTTTTTGCGTATGTTAGATAATCGGTTATGTCATTTATGTCCGTCGTGAGGTCGGCTATCATAGCGGTTGTCAGTATTAATTGTTCGTCTATTTCTTCTCTGTGTATGAATTGGTCGTGTAGTTTTCTGGTGACGTTTGCCAGTAAATTTTCGTTGTGGGATAACGTATGTTCCAATTTTTCCATATGTCCTAGCGTGGAGTTGATGATCTTCAGCTGGTTCTTTGCTGCGTGCTGTAGCGTTTCTTGCTGATTATTAAGCAGTTGTAATTGCTCGTTGATTGTTTTTGCGTCTTCAGCATCCATGGTACCAAATAGAGTTTTGCTTATCTCTCCAATGGCATTGATTAACCCTCGCTTAGATGCGGGTGACTTGTAGATTGTTTGTAAATGTTCTATGGCGCGTGTTGTTTGATCGTTTTCTCTCTTATTGGTCTGGAGAGCAATCTGGCATTTATTTTTGGCGTCTCCAGTGGCATATTTGCAAAGTTCCTCGGTGTTCTCTAAGTATCTCTGGAGCTGTTGGTGTCTGCTTTTTAATGCGGCTACGTCTATGCGTATCGCTAATTTCCACGTTGCTTTCGTCTGCTGCAGGTGTCCGATTCTTTCGAAGTAGATACCTGGCTCGTTGATAAATTGCGTCACTTCGTACGGTGGTACGGGCGACGCCGACGCTCCTGTTGTGAGGTGCTGATAGAGGATGAGAAAATTTATAACGATGCGTAATTTTATTTCTCTTGAAACGTCAGATTTTTTATTTACTTTTTCTTTATGCTTCTCGGGTAGGCGGACGTTCGCCGGTGCGCTATTAGCTCGCGTCGTGATCTCATGTTTCACCGCCGTGGTGTGTGTTAGCTTATCGTTTTCCAAATGAAATATATCGCAAAAATCGTCGCATCTCTGTTCTAACGCCTTCTCCTCTTTATTATTTAATTTAATTTTCATGCGTTTTTTACGTAATTTCTCGCGTTGTTCTTGAATTGAGTTGCGCTCTTCAGTCGCGGGTAATGTGAGTCCGTCAACCGTATCATTCACCGGCATCTCTTCTCGAGTTACATGCGGTGTGAGCATCTGTACTGTCTTCCCGGTGACGTTTAATTTGCTTCTCAGACAATTGGAATCTATTGGTTTTATCATGCAACTTCCGATGAAAACTCCAGAAATAGGTTTTACACGTTTTACAATACCTCTTCTATTTCGATTTGCACCTGTCGTCTGTATGATTGTTTTACTGCGGGGGGGTTGAATTAGCTTCTTATACGGTCGGAGTTTAAGATTTACTCCGCCGATTCTCAATACGTTTTTCCCATGGAGACAGTCAGCTCTGTGCTTTTTGATGAAATCGATTCCTAGTATTCCTTCATAATCCATCGGGAAGTCGTCGTTTACCACGTATATTGTGTGGAGTATGACTTGTTTTCCCAATTTTATTGTGGCTTTTATTTTTCCAAGGGTGTACAGTTGTACAGTTGGTGTCCTGTTATCCCTGTCAGTGCTAGTTTCTTTTCACGCATTTGTGTATTGCCTTTCAAATTTCCTATTTTGATAAAGGTTAGTGCTGCTCCAAAATCGATCAAAAAATTCATTTTTCCCGTTTTGGTTTCCTGCATCGGGAGTGTCACGAGATCTAGATTATAATTTTTACTAGTCTTGCTTGTCACTTGAGTAACTTGATACTCGCTCACGGCTCGCGCCTTATGCTTTCTCGGTCTCTTTTCCTCTTCACTGCTACTGCTGCTGCCGCTGCTGTTGCTATTCGATGTTTCATCGTCCTTGTCTGACGTATGCTTAAACGCTTTCGCTGTGGTATATACCTGTGGTTTTTTATTTCCATCAGTTTTGGATTGGCGTGTTCTTTCCCTTTCGGGTCGGCCGTTCAGCTGCCAACAATCTTCCCGTTTATGCCCTTCCTTTTTGCAATACTTGCAATACTTTTCGACGGTATTTATTCCGCTGGGCTTTTCTGCTCTCGGGAGAGGATATCTGTTTGCGTATCGGCCCGTACGGCATTCTTGCCCGGTATGGCCTAGCTTTCCGCATTTATCGCATTCAACTCCAACGCTTCGAGCTTGTCGGGTTTGCTCCTGACCGTTTTTGTTTCGGTCGGTATTATATGTCGAGCGCTGAGGAGGTCCTTTCAATTTCTCCTCGGACGTGGCGCCTAAAATGGCTGCTGTGAGATTAGCGTAATTTCGTGATCGCACGATAGTTTGAATGTCATCTCGGAGTCCTAGCTGGAAATTTTCTAGTGCTAGTTCTTGTATCGTATCTAAGATTGCTTTTCGTTGCTCTGAGGAATGTCCACGGCCTTCGATCATAGATTGGTATAGTTCCATTGATAAGTTGTCTACCCGGAGTCCGTAGTCTCTCGCGCTTTCGCCTGGCTTCTGCCGGAGCATATTAAATTCTCGCTGAATGTGCGTGGTGCTACGTTTTGCCAAGTAACACATTTCTATTTCCTGTTTCAATTGCGCGAAAGAGTGTATGTCTCGCGTTTGGAAATCGTACATGGCTTTTCCCGTTAGTTTCGTGCAAAGTATAGCCTTTAACAACGATTTTTCATCAGCGGGATTAATTACGTTTATCGCATAAGTACTTGCGTTTAAGAATTTTTGAACTTGACTGCGCGAAGTTCCGTCGATTTCCGGAATCATGTCGCGGGCTTCTTTTAATTTAATGTACGTGTTTACTGGATCGTGTTGGTTTCTGACGTCTTCCAACGTTCGTCCGTAAGTTACATCGAGTGGACCGTTACTGAAGTCACGTCGGACTCTGTTGTCTTCGCGTTCGTAATTCGTGGCCTCTAATCTCTGCAAGCAATTTTGTATTGCGCGTATCTCGTCTAATAGCTCGCCGAGGATGGAGTCTTGCGTGCCCGGGCATGCACGCGCGGGCCCCGGATTCGCGGGCGTCCGGTGGGCTCCCGTCCTCAGGCGGCTTATCTCTGGCGTCCACCTGCTCTGGCGTTATCGGCGGGTCGTTGACGCCCTCGCGGGACGTGTTCGCGTGTGCCGCTTCTCTCCGCTGGTTCATTCTTTCGCCCCGGGGCGTATAATTCTCTCCGCTTGGATCGAACACGTCGCTATCATACGACGTCAATGAAAATTCTCCTCTCTCGGAGTGATCGGTCGGTATACTGGAACGTGCGTCACTTATTGTGGGGTTCAGTCGCAGTACGTCACTGTCGTTTTCGCTATTATTCGCGTTATTTTTTCGTTAGCGGCGGTATCGCGAGGTCCGTGATTATTTCGGGGTAAGAGACTGTCGTCTAAGAAGGCGAATTCTCGCTCTAACACGACGTTGGGGTCTAATACCGGCGAGTTGTCATCCGAATATTCTATACTACGTCGCACGCTTTCTGCGATGTCGCGAACGGCTACTTCTACGATACGAACAGGGCCTATTGGGCTGACTCGCTTTGTCCTACGTGTGGGCGCACTCTCGGCCCTATGTAACCACGACGGATTTCGGGCGGGGCGTTCTCGCGATTCACCATCCGACATCTAAGAATCACAGGCTCGAGTTTCGCTCGGCAGGACGTGTCGCTGTCCTCTAACAATTACCGCTTTATCTCGTCTTACAGTTAGTCGCGTTACAATTGTTTTCGACTCACATTGATAGTCGCATGTTGTTCGCTACTGCGTTGGTCGTTGACCGTTGCTGCGTGGCTTGGCCGCGGGGCTGGCGAGCCTTCGTTGTGGTAGGTCGCGCCTTCTCCGGTGTCGCTGAGCCGCTACCGGGTGCTTCCTTCTGCTGGAACGGGCTGCTACCGGGGCTTCCTTCCTCTGGAGCGGGCTGCTACCGGGTGCTTCCTTCCTCTGGATCGGGCTGCTACCGGGTGCTTCCGTCAGGGCTGGTTTTCACCACTTTCACCGTTTCGCTCTTTGATTTCAGGCGAACACTCGCGGCGGGAGCACTCGCGGCGGGAACACTCGCGGGGAAACGTTCTCCGATTTTCCGAAATCCCACCGCTGCCACCAGTTGTTGTGCCTCAAGGATGGGATGTGCCGGCACAAGGTTTTTTTAGGATTTCGGGTTGGAGAACAAATAAATCACTATGTATAAATGAGTGAAATATATTTCCCTTTTACAAGTTTAATGCGGTTTCCTCTTTGCTAATCCCGGTACTCGCGTAACAGAAAATACTTTCGTATAAGACGCACGTTTCTCGTATCGTTACTAGCTGACGACCGACTGCCCGCCACTCGTCGGAAAGACGGGCTCTTTATCCGCTCGGTGTTGCTGACTTCGTTGTCAGCGTTTTTGGCACCGTGGTCAAATGTCCGGGATGACCATATTTGGTCATTCCCGAAACTTGGGCAGGTCTTTGCGTCAGCGTTCCTCGTCGCTAGGGTCAAGTTACCGATAGGAGGCAACTCGGAGTTGCCAAGTGCAATACTTAATCTATAATTCGTTGTGCGCTCACAACAAAGTATATTTCTACGTACTTTATTCCCGTTCTTATCGTATCTGTCAATTGACAATGATTTGATATAATTTGCACATTCTTGAAGTTTTTCTTCAATTTGAACATAATTATTGCTATTTATAGGCTTTTTGAAACCATGTTGTCTTAAATTTTTGGAGTTGAATATATCGAAAAGATCATTAAATAGAGTTATGAATTTTATAGTTGGCGAACAATCTTTAAACCCCGGTAATTGTATTTTATCTTTACATATTGTCAGAGCATTAGCCACGGAACAACTAAACAATTGCGTGGCTAACTTTACTTTCATTTTGTTGTTGTGAAATTGTACATGTTTAGTCGTTAATTTATTTGCCAAATGGAGGCCTTCAGCTTCTTGTAGTTCGTGAAGATCTGCAACATCTTTCCATTTAATGATATTTTCAGTATCATCATATACTTGTTTTACTTTATCTAGCACTTTTCGCACTAGTTTTATCATATGAGGCGGATCCATAAATACATATATATTACTGTCATTGGCTGGATGTTTAAACCAAGGCTAAAATGCTAATTCATCCTCCGTGTCAAAATTACACCCAAGTTTTCGCAACAATTTTAAATTAGATGATAAGCCATCACATGTTAGTGATACAATTAACATTCCAGCATCCTGAATAGCTCTTAAACATTGTAATACTAAATTGCCTTTTTGTTCGGTACTTATACCGTTAATTAAATAGTACGCAACAGGTATCTTCCAGTATTCATTAATGCATACTACACAAAATACTAACGCTTCTTTGGCTTTTTTCTTTGTATCACAGTCGATATTACTGCCATAATCTATATGACCTATCACTTTACCTTGAGAATAATCAAGATGTTCGCGTATATGCATCTCGTCGAATATTAATGAACCTAGTAATCTATATGGAACGGATTCAACTTTTTTACGTATAGCTTTTAAAGCTTCAGAATTAATGCCCGGCTCTCCACTAAACGAACGGTACCATTTTGAAAGAGTCTTTACATGTGGTAAACACTTGTAAAATTTACTACGAACATAGTTATACGCTCTTGGCGAATAAAAATGTAAGGTTAAAGCAAATTTCCGTATACTAGGTTCATACGTTTTTGATACAGGTAATTTTTTTCGTTTACGTATTTCACGCTTAATGAGTTCTTTTAGACCTGGCTCAAAATCTTCTAGTATACCAATTTCTTCTGATGTAAGATTCTTCATCGACAGGGAAGGCATGTCCTTCAACATGTCCCGTAGTGAACGAAGCTCTTTTTGTGCTGTTTGATGCTTGTAAGTCATGGCGTACAGTTGTCTTTTCAAAATTTTAATTTGACGTGTGTATACCGTCCGCAATCGCTTCTTTGTCGGTGAATTAAATATTCTGTTTGGAGAAACACTCGTGGAACGGTCATGATGCGTCCTTCCGGAATCAATATTGCACATAACAGAGACCACTTCTATTTGCTCACCATCTACAATAATAACATACAATAATTAGATTATATGCTGGAGTAATAAATTCTATTCTATAATTATATCATATTTATACATATAAATAAATACAAATCAAGGAAGAGAATAAGATCGTTAAGAACCATATGCTAGTATGCTAAAAATTATTTTTAATGTATATAAATTTAATAAATTTCAATACTAACCAGCTCCATCATTTTGTACATTTTTATCACATATTTTTCTGCCTGTAGGTATTATTTTGCAAGCGTATTTTTCAGATAACTGAAACATGGAAAATCTGCGTGAATTATCTTATTGTATATAAAAGTCTTATTGTACATACAATAAATATTATTGTACAGTTGCGCTCATTAATGCCTGGACACCGAAAATTGGATGCGTTTTGGAAACTCACTCTTCGTCTCTTTCTAACTGTCCCCCTTAGAAAGAGACCAAGAGCAAATTTCCGAAACGCATCCAATTTTCGGTGTCCAGGCATATGAGCGCAACTGTACAATAATATTTATTGTATGTACAATAAGACTTTTATATACAATAAGATAATTCACGCAGATTTTCCATGTTTCAGTTATCTGAAAAATACGCTTGCAAAATAATACCTACAGGCAGAAAAATATGTGATAAAAATGTACAAAATGATGGAGCTGGTTAGTATTGAAATTTATTAAATTTATATACATTAAAAATAATTTTTAGCATACTAGCATATGGTTCTTAACGATCTTATTCTCTTCCTTGATTTGTATTTATTTATATGTATAAATATGATATAATTATAGAATAGAATTTATTACTCCAGCATATAATCTAATTATTGTATGTTATTATTGTAGATGGTGAGCAAATAGAAGTGGTCTCTGTTATGTGCAATATTGATTCCGGAAGGACGCATCATGACCGTTCCACGAGTGTTTCTCCAAACAGAATATTTAATTCACCGACAAAGAAGCGATTGCGGACGGTATACACACGTCAAATTAAAATTTTGAAAAGACAACTGTACGCCATGACTTACAAGCATCAAACAGCACAAAAAGAGCTTCGTTCACTACGGGACATGTTGAAGGACATGCCTTCCCTGTCGATGAAGAATCTTACATCAGAAGAAATTGGTATACTAGAAGATTTTGAGCCAGGTCTAAAAGAACTCATTAAGCGTGAAATACGTAAACGAAAAAAATTACCTGTATCAAAAACGTATGAACCTAGTATACGGAAATTTGCTTTAACCTTACATTTTTATTCGCCAAGAGCGTATAACTATGTTCGTAGTAAATTTTACAAGTGTTTACCACATGTAAAGACTCTTTCAAAATGGTACCGTTCGTTTAGTGGAGAGCCGGGCATTAATTCTGAAGCTTTAAAAGCTATACGTAAAAAAGTTGAATCCGTTCCATATAGATTACTAGGTTCATTAATATTCGACGAGATGCATATACGCGAACATCTTGATTATTCTCAAGGTAAAGTGATAGGTCATATAGATTATGGCAGTAATATCGACTGTGATACAAAGAAAAAAGCCAAAGAAGCGTTAGTATTTTGTGTAGTATGCATTAATAATACTGGAAGATACCTGTTGCGTACTATTTAATTAACGGTATAAGTACCGAACAAAAAGGCAATTTAGTATTACAATGTTTAAGAGCTATTCAGGATGCTGGAATGTTAATTGTATCACTAACATGTGATGGCTTATCATCTAATTTAAAATTGTTGCGAAAACTTGGGTGTAATTTTGACACGGAGGATGAATTAGCATTTTAGCCTTGGTTTAAACATCCAGCCAATGACAGTAATATATATGTATTTATGGATCCGCCTCATATGATAAAACTAGTGCGAAAAGTGCTAGATAAAGTAAAACAAGTATATGATGATACTGAAAATATCATTAAATGGAAAGATGTTGCAGATCTTCACGAACTACAAGAAGCTGAAGGCCTCCATTTGGCAAATAAATTAACGACTAAACATGTACAATTTCACAACAACAAAATGAAAGTAAAGTTAGCCACGCAATTGTTTAGTTGTTCCGTGGCTAATGCTCTGACAATATGTAAAGATAAAATACAATTACCGGGGTTTAAAGATTGTTCGCCAACTATAAAATTCATAACTCTATTTAATGATCTTTTCGATATATTCAACTCCAAAAATTTAAGACAACATGGTTTCAAAAAGCCTATAAATAGCAATAATTATGTTCAAATTGAAGAAAAACTTCAAGAATGTGCAAATTATATCAAATCATTGTCAATTGACAGATACGATAAGAACGGGAATAAAGTACGTAGAAATATACTTTGTTGTGAGCGCACAACGAATTATAGATTAAGTATTGCACTTGGCAACTCCGAGTTGCCTCCTATCGGTAACTTGACCCTAGCGACGAGGAACGCTGACGCAAAGACCTGCCCAAGTTTCGGGAATGACCAAATATGGTCATCCCGGACATTTGACCACGGTGCCAAAAACGCTGACAACGAAGTCAGCAACACCGAGCGGATAAAGAGCCCGTCTTTCCGACGAGTGGCGGGCAGTCGGTCGTCAGCTAGTAACGATACGAGAAACGTGCGTCTTATACGAAAGTATTTTCTGTTACGCGAGTACCGGGATTAGCAAAGAGGAAACCGCATTAAACTTGTAAAAGGGAAATATATTTCACTCATTTATACATAGTGATTTATTTGTTCTCCAACCCGAAATCCTAAAAAAACCTTGTGCCGGCACATCCCATCCTTGAGGCACAACAACTGGTGGCAGCGGTGGGATTTCGGAAAATCGGAGAACGTTTCCCCGCGAGTGTTCCCGCCGCGAGTGCTCCCGCCGCGAGTGTTCGCCTGAAATCAAAGAGCGAAACGGTGAAAGTGGTGAAAACCAGCCCTGACGGAAGCACCCGGTAGCAGCCCGATCCAGAGGAAGGAAGCACCCGGTAGCAGCCCGCTCCAGAGGAAGGAAGCCCCGGTAGCAGCCCGTTCCAGCAGAAGGAAGCACCCGGTAGCGGCTCAGCGACACCGGAGAAGGCGCGACCTACCACAACGAAGGCTCGCCAGCCCCGCGGCCAAGCCACGCAGCAACGGTCAACGACCAACGCAGTAGCGAACAACATGCGACTATCAATGTGAGTCGAAAACAATTGTAACGCGACTAACTGTAAGACGAGATAAAGCGGTAATTGTTAGAGGACAGCGACACGTCCTGCCGAGCGAAACTCGAGCCTGTGATTCTTAGATGTCGGATGGTGAATCGCGAGAACGCCCCGCCCGAAATCCGTCGTGGTTACATAGGGCCGAGAGTGCGCCCACACGTAGGACAAAGCGAGTCAGCCCAATAGGCCCTGTTCGTATCGTAGAAGTAGCCGTTCGCGACATCGCAGAAAGCGTGCGACGTAGTATAGAATATTCGGATGACAACTCGCCGGTATTAGACCCCAACGTCGTGTTAGAGCGAGAATTCGCCTTCTTAGACGACAGTCTCTTACCCCGAAATAATCACGGACCTCGCGATACCGCCGCTAACGAAAAAAATAACGCGAATAATAGCGAAAACGACAGTGACGTACTGCGACTGAACCCCACAATAAGTGACGCACGTTCCAGTATACCGACCGATCACTCCGAGAGAGGAGAATTTTCATTGACGTCGTATGATAGCGACGTGTTCGATCCAAGCGGAGAGAATTATACGCCCCGGGGCGAAAGAATGAACCAGCGGAGAGAAGCGGCACACGCGAACACGTCCCGCGAGGGCGTCAACGACCCGCCGATAACGCCAGAGCAGGTGGACGCCAGAGATAAGCCGCCTGAGGACGGGAGCCCACCGGACGCCCGCGAATCCGGGGCCCGCGCGTGCATGCCCGGGCACGCAAGACTCCATCCTCGGCGAGCTATTAGACGAGATACGCGCAATACAAAATTGCTTGCAGAGATTAGAGGCCACGAATTACGAACGCGAAGACAACAGAGTCCGACGTGACTTCAGTAACGGTCCACTCGATGTAACTTACGGACGAACGTTGGAAGACGTCAGAAACCAACACGATCCAGTAAACACGTACATTAAATTAAAAGAAGCCCGCGACATGATTCCGGAAATCGACGGAACTTCGCGCAGTCAAGTTCAAAAATTCTTAAACGCAAGTACTTATGCGATAAACGTAATTAATCCCGCTGATGAAAAATCGTTGTTAAAGGCTATACTTTGCACGAAACTAACGGGAAAAGCCATGTACGATTTCCAAACGCGAGACATACACTCTTTCGCGCAATTGAAACAGGAAATAGAAATGTGTTACTTGGCAAAACGTAGCACCACGCACATTCAGCGAGAATTTAATATGCTCCGGCAGAAGCCAGGCGAAAGCGCGAGAGACTACGGACTCCGGGTAGACAACTTATCAATGGAACTATACCAATCTATGATCGAAGGCCGTGGACATTCCTCAGAGCAACGAAAAGCAATCTTAGATACGATACAAGAACTAGCACTAGAAAATTTCCAGCTAGGACTCCGAGATGACATTCAAACTATCGTGCGATCACGAAATTACGCTAATCTCACAGCAGCCATTTTAGGCGCCACGTCCGAGGAGAAATTGAAAGGACCTCCTCAGCGCTCGACATATAATACCGACCGAAACAAAAACGGTCAGGAGCAAACCCGACAAGCTCGAAGCGTTGGAGTTGAATGCGATAAATGCGGAAAGCTAGGCCATACCGGGCAAGAATGCCGTACGGGCCGATACGCAAACAGATATCCTCTCCCGAGAGCAGAAAAGCCCAGCGGAATAAATACCGTCGAAAAGTATTGCAAGTATTGCAAAAAGGAAGGGCATAAACGGGAAGATTGTTGGCAGCTGAACGGCCGACCCGAAAGGGAAAGAACACGCCAATCCAAAACTGATGGAAATAAAAAACCACAGGTATATACCACAGCGAAAGCGTTTAAGCATACGTCAGACAAGGACGATGAAACATCGAATAGCAACAGCAGCGGCAGCAGCAGTAGCAGTGAAGAGGAAAAGAGACCGAGAAAGCATAAGGCGCGAGCCGTGAGCGAGTATCAAGTTACTCAAGTGACAAGCAAGACTAGTAAAAATTATAATCTAGATCTCGTGACACTCCCGATGCAGGAAACCAAAACGGGAAAAATGAATTTTTTGATCGATTTTGGAGCAGCACTAACCTTTATCAAAATAGGAAATTTGAAAGGCAATACACAAATGCGTGAAAAGAAACTAGCACTGACAGGGATAACAGGACACCAACTGTACAACTGTACACCCTTGGAAAAATAAAAGCCACAATAAAATTGGGAAAACAAGTCATACTCCACACAATATACGTGGTAAACGACGACTTCCCGATGGATTATGAAGGAATACTAGGAATCGATTTCATCAAAAAGCACAGAGCTGACTGTCTCCATGGGAAAAACGTATTGAGAATCGGCGGAGTAAATCTTAAACTCCGACCGTATAAGAAGCTAATTCAACCCCCCCGCAGTAAAACAATCATACAGACGACAGGTGCAAATCGAAATAGAAGAGGTATTGTAAAACGTGTAAAACCTATTTCTGGAGTTTTCATCGGAAGTTGCATGATAAAACCAATAGATTCCAATTGTCTGAGAAGCAAATTAAACGTCACCGGGAAGACAGTACAGATGCTCACACCGCATGTAACTCGAGAAGAGATGCCGGTGAATGATACGGTTGACGGACTCACATTACCCGCGACTGAAGAGCGCAACTCAATTCAAGAACAACGCGAGAAATTACGTAAAAAACGCATGAAAATTAAATTAAATAATAAAGAGGAGAAGGCGTTAGAACAGAGATGCGACGATTTTTGCGATATATTTCATTTGGAAAACGATAAGCTAACACACACCACGGCGGTGAAACATGAGATCACGACGCGAGCTAATAGCGCACCGGCGAACGTCCGCCTACCCGAGAAGCATAAAGAAAAAGTAAATAAAAAATCTGACGTTTCAAGAGAAATAAAATTACGCATCGTTATAAATTTTCTCATCCTCTATCAGCACCTCACAACAGGAGCGTCGGCGTCGCCCGTACCACCGTACGAAGTGACGCAATTTATCAACGAGCCAGGTATCTACTTCGAAAGAATCGGACACCTGCAGCAGACGAAAGCAACGTGGAAATTAGCGATACGCATAGACGTAGCCGCATTAAAAAGCAGACACCAACAGCTCCAGAGATACTTAGAGAACACCGAGGAACTTTGCAAATATGCCACTGGAGACGCCAAAAATAAATGCCAGATTGCTCTCCAGACCAATAAGAGAGAAAACGATCAAACAACACGCGCCATAGAACATTTACAAACAATCTACAAGTCACCCGCATCTAAGCGAGGGTTAATCAATGCCATTGGAGAGATAAGCAAAACTCTATTTGGTACCATGGATGCTGAAGACGCAAAAACAATCAACGAGCAATTACAACTGCTTAATAATCAGCAAGAAACGCTACAGCACGCAGCAAAGAACCAGCTGAAGATCATCAACTCCACGCTAGGACATATGGAAAAATTGGAACATACGTTATCCCACAACGAAAATTTACTGGCAAACGTCACCAGAAAACTACACGACCAATTCATACACAGAGAAGAAATAGACGAACAATTAATACTGACAACCGCTATGATAGCCGACCTCACGACGGACATAAATGACATAACCGATTATCTAACATACGCAAAAAGTAACATCTTAATTACACGCGTACTTCCCAAGGAAAATCACAATTATCTAATATTAAAGGACAGCGAACTAAACAGATGTAAGCGTGAAATCACGACAGTTGTATGCGATCAAAATTTCCCTGTATACCGTATAACTGAGAATGCGCCAAGCGAAGTGCAACTTTTTATAGAAACGCCTAAATATAGGGAAAATCGTAGACAACGCCATATCCTTTCAAACGTAACGTTTTGGATAGCATTAACCGAACCGCAAACATGGCTACCCAGATAGCCAAATCTGTTCGAACAAATAATGCCAAATACTTGCTACAAATTTTGGTTTCAGAAATGGTACAAATTTGCATCAAAATTTGTTTTATCAAATGTTGTCGACAAACTGCTAGCAAATACGTATCAAAACATGCGTACACAATTGACGCCAAATTGATACCAAATATCGAGCAAAGCTTAGTAGTACCTGATAACAAATTGGCATCAAATTGCCGCTAAAATTAGTTGACAAAACCTAACACCAAATTAATGCCAAATATTGAGCAAATTTTGGTGACAAAGCTTGAGAACAAATTGACGCCAAATGCCGAGCAAAGCTTAGCAACTACCTGATAACAAATTGGCACCAAATTGCTGTTAAAGTTTGTTGACTAAACCTAACGCCAAATTGATGCCAAATATTGAGCAAATTTTGGTAACAAAACTTAAGAACAAATTGACGCCAAATACCAAGCGATGTTTAGGGCGTTTCATTCAGATGGCGCGACACGTGAGTCGCCACTTTCAACGCGTCCCCACCTCCTTCCTCGCTCTTGTTCAGTGTCATGACCGCTCTTGCTGCGTTTCTTCGGACGAGACGAGTACGTTTTCCTTCTTTCGTAACTGATTGAGCTAAGCGGCACGTATTCTGGAGACCAACCGAGCGAGATTCGACTTCCCAAGGAGAGCTCACCGCCAGGAAAAGGAGAGCTTTTGAGGGAGGATTGAGGCGAGGAGTCCGGTCCAGCGAGCAGGGCCCTTCCGATATTCTCATTTGGGACGCCATATTGGAAGATCGACATTGATCGTGGTAGTACAAGGGGCTCTGCAAGGTTAATTCTCGTCTTAAGATCTGGAATTGCTCTCATTCTTGTGGCTCTGGTTTATATTCTAGCCCTAGAATTGATCTCGTAGACAAAAGCAGAGGCCCCCCTCTCTTTTCTTTTTTTTTCTTTTCTTTTCTTACTTTGATTTCAATCAGTAATCCAGACTCCTTAATTCCGCCCTGTAAGATCTGGTTAATTCTCGTCTTGAGATCTTGGAATTGCTCTCATTCTTGTGGGTCTGGTTTATATTCTAGCCCTAATGTAATTTTAATATATGCATTACAATTTTACACTGTCAAACAATAAATAATATCGTTTGATAATAATAACAACAGTATAGATAATAGTAACAATTTTATTACTTGACTTATTTCATTCTATTTTTGACAACTCGTATATACATTAATTGTGGCTAAGGTCTATACTATGTCATAGTGTAGATCTTAGCTACATTTCTGGCAAGTCAGTCCAAAGTATGCGGCTTTGTTCTCTATCCTTTTTATCTGTAGCAATTTTATTTCTTTTTATTTTTTAATTATTTTTTATGTATTATCTCTTATGTATCAGGTTTCTGAAGAAGACTAAGTATATAAAGTCGAAACGTAAAACGTTAATTGTATTTAAAATTTGTTTAATTAAACGAGATTTTGTTTTTAAATTTAAATTGATGACCTTTTTATAACTCGAGAAAATCAGCCAGCCTTCCATCCTATAAGTTTATTTTGTACTGTTAGTTTAATTAATTTAGTTATATTTTTTTCCATTAACATTCCATTTGTTATAGTGATTGTGCAGTAGAAAATCTGAAAAAATAAATGTTTTTAAAAAGTAAAGATAGTATATACTTTGAAATCTATGTATTTTATGTAAACATAACATTTAAATTTATTTGCAGTTTATTTTAGAACATGCCAAAAAACACCGTTTCATAAGCTTTCTAAGAAAGTTAAAAGGTAGAAAGTGAATGGTGAAGTTGTAGAAGAACTCAATTCAACAGATTCTTTAATTGAATTCGATCAGTCGCATATTCAGCAAGCACATGCGTCCGTTAAAAGCCAAAGTTCCGTAATACCAGATTTTCTTCATAATCAAAAAGAATCTGAACTTTCTCATTATTCTTAACTTTTTCATCATTCTGAACTTCCTCACCATTCTGAATTTTCTAATAATTCTGATCATTTTGAGTACTCTGAACACTTTGATTTCGAAAATAACGATAATTATAGAGATATATTTAACATTAACAGACACACCGGCAACAATAACGAGGCTCATTCAGATGACAACGATGATAATTCTGAAAACTGCGAGAATAGTGATGAGAATAAAAAATATTCGAAATGTTTCGTGAAAACAAGAGTTATAAAGAAGAGTTATAAGAGTATAAAGAGTTATACTCTTATAGTCTTAAAGAAGAGTTATAAGAGTATAAAGAATATGTAATATTATGTAATAAAATGTTTCATTCTACTTGCCGTTTGAATCTGATTAAGGCAAAATTGTAATATTAGTTTGAAATAGAAACAATTTAAAATACAAGGGAAATGCTTTAGTTTTATAACTATCATATTCTTGCAATATTAAAAATTTTACATATTCTTTCTTTGATTAAAATATTTCTCAAAATAATCTTGGAACTGTTGATGAAATATCGTGTATTTTTTTATCTGTAAAAGTTTAAAGTTTTGTTTGAATAGTTTAAAAGTTTTGTTTGAACGGTTTAAAAGTTTTGTTTGAACAGTTTTTTTCTGCTGTATATTAATTTCTATTACATCAAACACTACAAAATTCACTTCGGTTGCTTGCACCTAAATGATGTATATTATTCTTTTGTTATTTCTTTCTGACAACAGTACTGCATTATTCCATCGTAATCGACGAACTATGCACATTGTGAACATTTGTTTATTTCAATTTTGCATTCTTGCAAATAATAAATCGTGTTTCAAGTTTGAACTAGTTGTTTAAATATGCACGGTAGTTATTATTGTATGATTAAAGAAAGGAAAGTTAGTAGTATTAGGCTTATAAGAATATTGTTTTAGATGCATTTTCATAGAAATTATACTCGTGTTTTCAGTAAGATTCTATAAATCCTTCTTATACCGGCCAATGCATTATCTGCGCACGGAGTATGTGTTCCAGGCATTATATAAGATTCTCGAGTGTTTACAAATATTGTATGTGCTGTTGACAAAGTTAAATGTTTGCATATGTCAGTAAATTCACATTGTATAACATTTACTGTAATTAATATATAATTAATTATTTTATTGCCACCGTTAGATTTTATAAATGTCTTATAATGTTTTATAAATATAAAGATTTCTTTTAACATATGTATAAAATAATTTATTGTAAATCAATAAAAAATTATATGCTCTTTATAATTTAATGCTTTTAATTTTCCCTAAAAAAATATATTTTAGTATTTATTAATGGCTACGTAACAAGGCTTGCTGCAATTTGGCGTCAAGCTGTGTCATCAAGATTTGCTCTGTATTTGGTGCCAATTTGCTGTTAAGTATTGTTCTCAAATCTTGTTTGATATTTGATATCAATTTGGCGTCGGGTTTTGTCAACAAACTTTGATAGCAATTTGTCAACAATTTGCTGTTAGATTGCTGGCAAGCTTTGCTCGGTATTTGGTGTCAATTTGGCGTCAAGTTCTTTTGTCAAAGTTTGCTCGCAATTTGGCACAAATTTGCTGTCGAGCTTTTGTTGGCAAGCCTTGTTCACAATATGGCGCAAATTTGCCGTTGAACTTTTGCTGTCCTGTTTTGCTCGATATTTGGCGTCAATTTGGTGTCAAGTCATGTACACAAGCTTTGCTAGCAAAACACAAGCGTATTGCAGACACAGATCGCACCGAATTTGTCGACAAGTTTTGCGCGTATTTGGTGTCAAATTGGTTACAATTTGCTGACAAATTGTTTACTGGGTATATAGCTTTATTATAGCTTTACATAGTTTCTTGTCGAAGACTTTTGAGAGAGAACAAAATGTAACGCTTACGAGGCGGAAGTGCCAGCTCAACCTGAAGCTAGGGAGAACAACGACGGAAACGCAGGGTGTAGGTGCGTTTTCACTCATGTCGAGATGTAGGCGACATCATATATCGGAGTCGCCGACATCGTATATCGTAGCCGCCTACGTCGTGTAACGTGGTAGCCTACGTCGTGTAAGATGGTCGCCGACAACGTGTAACCATGGTCGCCGATAACATGTAATCATGGTCGCCGTCATCGCCGTTATCGTATAGACGTATAACATAGACATATATAAGACGCAATTTTGCTTAGACAAATAAACTTCACATTAGTACAAAGAAAAAACTAATAGTATCTTAAGGGGGGAGGGTCAAGTAAACGGTCATTTTTTTCATTTTTTTATTGCTTAGAAAATTCATTTAACATCTGGAGAATGTGTTCCCAAAACCGTGAGTCGAAATTCAAAGTCTAAGTGTCCCTACGGAGTCATTAAAGTGACGCGCTCCGAACGGTGCCGGCGCACAGTGGGAAATTCTGTGCTGTTTTTAGACAAAATTCTTGTGACAGCACAATTTTTAAGATATCCCGTTGATTTTTTTTTTAAATGCTCAGGAAGACTTGTGCATTAATGCAGTACTGCGGAAATATATTTGTCGCACAACGAAAATTGTTAAACATAGAGTGCAATCCAGTAAATATGAAATTCATATGCAAAAAACGGTAATCCCTTCATAGACACAAGCTTCTAGGGTATAGTTTAACCGAGATGGATATCATTTTAATTATATTTCAAGTCGTTGATAACAAATTCAAGCTTTAAATTTCAAAATTAATTTGTTTAAACAAATTATCTCAAAGTAAGATGTTTTATAAATTTTTATTTCAAAATCTGTGGATAGAATTACATAGAAAAAACATAGTAGGCCTTCAAAGTAATATCTTTTAGATCCAAATTGTTAATAATAATTTACGATTATTTTTTTAACTTAAAGTATAATATCTCCTATATCTTTATTTAAAGGAATTAACGGAAAATCATCAGGCGAAATGAATATAATTTTCATGATTTTTGATAGCTGATTACAAATTTAACCTCAGAATTGCAAAATTAATTTGTTTAAACAAATTTATTTAAACAAATTATCTGAAAATAATATTTTTATGAATATTTATTTCAAAATCATTCTGCAGATGGAATTACATAGAAAAAATAGAAAAATCTTTCGAAGTAACACCTTGTAGATCTAAATTGTTAATAATAAAGGTTGATTATTTTTTTATAACATTTTTTATTTAGTATTACACAATAACAGTATTACACAATATTTAGTATTACACGATAACAATAACAGATCAGAGATCATCTGCTAGTTGCAATATTTGTGGTGCTACTCCAAGTAATATGAACAACATTGCAATGGTATTGAGTCTCCCAAGTAAGGAAAAATTTTATAAGTTAGGTTTCCCTGTTCTACACAGCTGGATACGTTTTATGGAATATGTCCTGCATATTGCGTACAATTTAGATTTTAAAAAGGGAACAGCAAGGGGAAATGATAAAGAGTTGAAGAAAGCTAGAAAAACAGAAATTCAAAAATCTTTGAAGACTGAACTACAATTGTCTGTTGACATTGTAAAACAAGGCTCTGGAACAACAAATACTGGAAATGTTGGTCGAGCCTTTTTTCAACAAGCCGAACGTGTATCTGAATTAATTGGAGTAGATAAAGATTTATTAATGAGGATGCACGCTATTCTTCAAATTATATCGTGTGGACAAGAAATTGATTTGGTAAGATTCAAAGAGTACTGTATCAATGCAGCAAAAAAATGTGCAGAGCTTTATTCATGGTATAAAATGCCACCATCAGTACATAAAGTTTTAATCCATGGATGTGATATAATGAGGGCATTGAATGCTCCTATGATTTGGTTCTCGGAAGAACCTCAAGAATCAAATAACAAAGTTTTCCGAAAAGCACGCTCCGAACATAGTAGAATGTACCAAAGAAGTGCAACTAACAAGGATATAATTCATTATGCATTAGTATCATCTGATCCAGTGATTAGTTCATTGAGAGAGATAGAATAAAAAAAGGTTCAAGAATTGACTTTTGAAGCAGAACAATTTTTGACAGGTAAAAATAAGAATGTAACTGAGAATGAGAAAAACATCAAAAAGACATAAATTTAGCAATAATATAGAAGAGATATAAAAAGCAGTTATAACAATTGACTGAAAATTGGGAAAAAGAAATTAATAATCACATGAAAGTAAAAAAATCGTAAAAAAAATTTTAAAAATTAAAAACGCATAAAATCACAAAAAAACCCCTCTCATTACTGTTACCTTGACGCGGTTGAGAGGCTTATATCTTTTAATATTAAAAACGATAACCAAAGACAGTTAATTATAAAAGAAAATTACTATTATCATTAAACAAAAACTCAGAGAAAATTATTTAAATATATATTTATTGTGTAATACTAAATAAAAAATATTATAAAAAAATAATCAACCTTTATTATTAACAATAGATCTACAAGGTGTTACTTCGAAGGCTTTTTCTATTTTTTCTATGTAATTCCATCTGCAGAATGATTTTGAAATAAATATTTATAAAAAATATTATTTTCAGATAATTTGTTTAAATAAATTTGTTTAAACAAATTAATTTTGCAATTCTGAGGTTAAATTTGTAATCAGCTATCAAAAATCATAAAAATTATATTCATTTCGCTTGATGATCTTCCGTTAATTCCTTTAAATAAAGATATAGGAGATATTATACTTTAAGTTAAAAAAATAATCGTAAATTATTATTAACAATTTGGATCTAAAAGATATTACTTTGAAGGCCTACTATGTTTTTTCTATGTAATTCTATCCACAGATTTTGAAATAAAAATTTATAAAACATCTTACTTTGAGATAATTTGTTTAAACAAATTAATTTTGAAATTTAAAGCTTGAATTTGTTATCAACGACTTGAAATATAATTAAAATGATATCCATCTCGGTTAAACTATACCCTAGAAGCTTGTGTCTATGAAGGGATTACCGTTTTTTGCATATGAATTTCATATTTACTGGATTGCACTCTATGTTTAACAATTTTCGTTGTGCGACAAATATATTTCCGCAGTACTGCATTAATGCACAAGTCTTCCTGAGCATTTAAAAAAAAAAATCAACGGGATATCTTAAAAATTGTGCTGTCACAAGAATTTTGTCTAAAAACAGCACAGAATTTCCCACTGTGCGGCGCCGAGCGCAGGTATACGAGGCAGGTATTTCCAACAGCAGGTAAGCCAACAGCTGAGAGGTAGCGTGCGTTCAATACACTTGTCTCGCGATGATTTGCTTCAAAGATGCTTGGGTGGCTACACCCAGAACGCAAATGAATCCTTCAATGCTACCGTATGGCGCTTGGCCCCTAAGCATCTAAACTGCGGCTCGAAAATTATAGAAATTGCTGCTTATTTGGCCGGAGGCATGTTCAACGATGGCTATACATTCATTTTAGAAGTTATGAATGATATGCAACTGCAAATCGGTCTGCATTGCAAACAATTCGCTGACGGGTACGACAAACACCGCGTGGACAGGCAGGACCGCCGCACCTAAAGCACATCAAAAGAGGCCAGGACAGCTCGAAAACAGGAACTAGCGGCTAAAATGGATGAGTTTGCAGAGGAGGAAGGCTTATTATACGGCCCTGGCATCGCAGACTAAGCTTACATTAGCCGTAAGTCCCTTAAACACTACTTTTCTCTACCGAAAACTTTAAACGCGTTTTTCTCAAAACGTAAAATTTCGCGCGCCGTGCACTGTAGCACCTACAATTTTTAACCGATCGTAACGAGCTTTGGCACATATATTCTTTAACTTATTGACTTTTGCATGAACCTAAAGGTTCATTAAAAAATTAATAATAAACATTGTTTTTGCCATTTGTTTATAAAAGAAAAAGGTAACTTTTTTCAAAATGGTCCTGAATGTTTAATTTTTGATTTTTTTTTAAATTTAGGTTCATGCAAAGCATATGAACGCATTTTAACAAAAAAACTTTGGTTTTTTTATTTCAGTTAATTAGAGCAACCTGAGCGTTGCACGGCGCAAATCCGAAGAGCCGACTTCAAGCAGCTGCTGCGCCGCCATTTTGAAATTTTTCGACATAAAAAAAATTTTATAATATACCTTAAATCATGAATATTATGATGTACTTTGTTCCGATTTAATAAATCTTTCCATCTGTTTAAAAAAAATTCGGGAAAAAACGGCCGTTTACTTGACCCTCCCCCCTTAAATTCAAAAACTTCTTAACTTTTCAAACCTGGCTAATACTACACCTTTAGTTAAAATGTCAGCCTTTTGTTGTTCAGAAGGAACGTATGTTACATTAATAACGCCATCAGTATACAAGTCTCTAATAAAGTTAAATTTTACATCGATATGTTTCAGTCTTTGGTGTTCCCACTTGTTTAACAAGTGTATGCAGGATTGATTGTCTTCATAGACTGTAACTGGTTTGTCCATCCAAGTTTTTGCAGGAAATTTCGCGCCCAAACTACTTCCGTGGATGTCATGGCAAGGGCCACGTATTCCGCCTCGGTGGACGACGGACGACAGAGCAACCGTCGACTGCTTCTTTGTTACCCAACAGACTGGATTACCGAAGATCTCGATAAGGAAACCTGTTGTTGATTTCCTATCCACGGCTCCTGCCCAATCAGCATCTGCGTACGCTGTGATCAAAGAACCTTGATTTTTATGAAAACTTAAACACATATTAATAGTGCCTTTTAAGTAACGAAGGATACGTTTAAGTCCTTTCCAGTGCTCAGTGGTTGCATTCTCCTGAAACCGACTGTGGTAGTTCACCGCGGCACTGATGTCTGGGTTGTGTTCAGCATGACATACATAAGACAGCCAACTAATTCCCTGTACGGTCTTCTTTCGTCTTCGGTCTCATTCGTCTGGGACGTAGTGACACTTGATGATTTTGCTTCCATTGGCGTCTTTGCGGGCTTGCTGTCTTCCATTCCAAAACGTTTAAACAGATTTGAAATATATGTTGATTGACTGAGATCCATTCCATGCTCGTGTCTCTCTATTTTGATTCCGAGAAAATTCCTCAGTGATCCGAGATCCTTCATGGAAAAACGTTTCTCCAATAGGCGTTTAAGTTTGTTTATTCGGTTCCGATCGTTTCCAGCAAAGATGATTGTTAAGTTTGTCTAGCGTGCTTAAACGAGCGACGCTGCATGCGCGCGCAGCCGACTCTCATGGAAGGATCCATCTTGCCTTCCACGAGCGTCCGAACTTCCGTTTTTCACCGAGGCGCCTCAGTCTGGCTTCGACCGTGATGCAAGTTGGTCACACGGATCGATTATATATATCAATACAGTCATTTTTCGGTTCTTTTGTACACGAGGTGTTTATTTATCCGGAATAGTACCCTTCTCCCCTTCTCCCGATCTAGCAAGCTACTCAACGATCGAAAGATCCAACAGGTTATGGGCCCAGCCAACGTCTTGCTGCGACAGGCCTGCTAGAGGGAAGCGAAAGTTTCGGCGGTAAAAAGGAACGCGGAACGCGAAGCCAAGAGTCGGCCATCTCGGGTCGAGAGATTTTTTGTTCTGAGTCACGTTAGCGAGATAGCAGTCCGAGAATATAATGGCGGACGCTTTAACGATAGGGCACGTGCCGAAATTCGACGGAATAAATTTCCTCGGCTGGAAATTTCAGATTCGGACGTCGTTAATCGGGCAAGGCATATTCGACGTTGTAAACGGCACGAGAAAGAAGCCAGTGGTACCCGCGCAAAATGGCGCGGCACAGGAAGATTTGCTGAAAGTCTGGATAAAGGACGACGCGAAAGCAATGTCGTTTATTTCGAGAGCGCTCGAGTACAAGCATCTCGAACCGCTTCTGACTTGCGAATCCTCAAAAGCGATGTGGTACAAATTGGCGCGAATTCATGCTCAGAATTCCGAGTCGAACAAGCTATTGTTGACGGAAAAGTTCCACAAGTACCAAATGGGCCCAACGGACTCGGTAGTACAACATGTAGCGAAGGTCCAGAATATGGCGGCGCAGCTTACAGACCTCGGAGAAAACATGTCGGACAATCAAATCATGGCAAAAATCTTGGCGGGTCTAACGTCCAAATTCAGCAACTTGCAGACGGCGTGGGACAGTGTCGATCCTGGTCGACAAACTGTTGAACATCTGCAAGAACGTCTCATCAAGGAAGAAGGAAGACTGGACGCTGAGGCGGACGAGACAGCGGCGTTAGCAGCGATAAGAAACACCAGAGAGAAGGCTGGTCGGTCGAAGAATAAAGGAGACTCGAAAAGCGACGAGGAGAAGAAAGCTCAACGAGAGAAGAAAAAGAAAAGTGTCAAGTGCTTCGAGTGCGGAGAAAAAGGCCATTACGCAAGAGGATGCCCGACGCGAAAACAAAAGAAAGATGAACACGACAAGAGCGAGTCAAGTGGGTGCGCGTTCGTTGCCGAGAAATCGGAAAGAAACGATCGAAAGTCGAGTCGGTACAGTGGGCCTCCTACGGACGTAAAGAAGAGGTGGCTGAGTCTGGACAAGAAAGATGTCTGGTATACCGACAGTGGTGCTTCTAGGCACATCACCCATAGACGCGAGTGGTTCTTAGAGTTCCGTCCGGGAAGTGGCGCGACGATATCGCTGCACGGAGAGAAAAATCAAATTATTTTTACGTGATAATTTTTTCACCTTAAATTTCTATCTATTTCTCATGTTATTATCCTGTGAATTGAAGTATTTTTAACGTGTTTGACAGCTATCTTATACTAAGTACGCTTGTCCTAGGATTATTACTCGAAATAAATCTTTATTTAATAACAACGCCACTATAAAAACAGCAGACGCTCTGCCTCTTTAAATTTACATGCGACCCACCGGATTTTACCGTGTCGCTCATGTAAAGTCTCAGCCGCCTAGCACCATGGATCCCTAGGTATACATATACGTATATACGTATTTTTACTAAACGCCCACCGAAAAATGTCGTGGGTCAATAGTAACTGTAAGACAGCTGAATGACACGCATTGATCAGGTGGCGACGCTAGTAACTAAAACTTGGTAATCGTATGATAATACATATATTTATAAAGCTTTTCTAATAAAAACAGTATCCACCTTCTAAAAGCATGAATTTTGTAGGATAAGAAGTTGAATTTATTGTAAATATAACATGAGAAAAGTATAAGGTATTTATAATACAGGTTCACATAGTATTACGACTTGATTTTTCTCTCCGTGTGGGCGATAACGCGAAGTGCGAAGTAGCCGGTGAAGGGACAATAATGATCGAGAAGCTCATGGACGGGGAATGGTGTGAAGCGCGAATCGACAACGTGCTCTACGTGCCGGCTGTGCGTAGCAACTTGTTTTCGGTCGGCATGTGTACTTCAAAAGGATTCGAGGTTAAGTTCGCGGGTGATTGCGTACACATGATGTACGGCGACAAGATTGTAGCGACCGGAGTAAAGCAGTCGAACGCGATCTATCGAATGCTTTTCCGCATAAAAAGTGGACAAAATGTCGGCGAAGTAAACGTGTCTACAACAAGTCTCAAGGTCTGGCACGAGCGCCTAGGACATTTAAATAAACGTGTACTATGCGAATTGGTGAAAAACGAACTTGTGCAAGGGGTCAAAGTAACCAACGAGACTGATTTTTTTTTGCGACGCCTGTCAACTCGGCAAGGCGCACCGACTGCCGTTTAAAAAGGCGGAGAAACAAATAAACACGAAACCGGGCGAACTAATACACAGTGACGTGTGCGGACCGATGTCCGAGCCCTCACCGGGAGGAGCACGCTATTTCGTGACTTTTATCGACGACGCTTCCGGGTTCCGTCACGTTTATTTCTTAAAACACAAATCGGACGTGTTCGAACGTTTTAAAGAAGTCGAGAGAGTGATCGCGAACAAATTCGGCCAGACGATGAAAGTGCTGCGTTCCGACAACGGCCGGGAGTATTGCAACGAGAGAATGGCGAGTTATTTATCGATGCGCGGCATTAAGTTTGAACCAAGTGCGCCTTATACGCCGGAACAAAACGGCAAGTCGGAACGTGACAATCGAACAATTGTAGAATCCGCGCGTACGATGCTGAAAGCGAAGGACTTGCCGACGTCGCTGTGGGCGGAAGCAGTAAATACCGCAGTGTACATTCAAAATCGAGTGCTATCGTCTGAGAGAAGGGGCGGAAAAACGCCGTGCGAAATATGGACGAACGAAAAACCGGACTTAAGTCACGCGAGAGTGTTCGGGTCGGAGGCCTTCGTACACGTGCCGAAACAATCTACACGAAAGTTCGACGCGAGGTCGAAGAAAGTGTTGTTCGTGGGATACGAAGGTGACTCGACAAATTACAGACTCTATAATCCAGAGACGAGAAGCGTGATAGTGTCAAGAAACGTGGTATTCCACGAAGCGCAGAAGCCGATCGAGACAACGCGAGAAGAACACGAGATCTGGTCTGTGCCGAACGAAGAAACGGACAAAGTCATCGACGACAACCAGGTTATCGAAGAACCGGAGCAGGACGAGCCGGCACAAGACGTGCCGCTGAATCCTGCCGTTCGCAACGTCCCAGCGGCCAACAATGTAGAACCTCGACAACTCAGAGACCGAGCAAAGCTACGAATCCCTGCGAGGTACGAGGTACGCCGAGTACGAAGCTCCTACGAGTTTCAGAGAAGCAGTGAGTGGAAGAGATTCGTCAAAGTGGATTGAGGCAGTTCGAGAAGAACTAGACGCGCATGAGAAGAACAATACATGGACTATTGTTCCAAAAGAAGAAAACAAGAAAACCATTGACTCCAAGTGGATTTTCAAGATGTTGCGCGACGCCGACGGAGATATCTATCGATATAAAGCTCGCTTATGTGCGAGAGGGTTCCAACAGCGCGAAGGGATTGACTACAAGGAGACGTTCTCACCGGTCGTGAGGTACGATTCCATACGGATGCTGCTAGCACTCGTCACTCAAGAGGACTTGGAATTATTCCAGTTCGACGTACGTACGGCGTTCCTCTACGGGGAACTCGAGGAGGAGATCCATATGAAGATTTCTGAGGGACTCGACGTCGAAAACAGCGAGATAAGTGCGAGTGGTGCGAGTGTAGTCTGTAAGCTAAACAAGTCTTTGTATGGCTTGAAGCAAGCACCACGGTGCTGGAACAAAAAGTTCGACGGGTTCTTGAGACAGTACAGTTTTAAGGAGACTAATGCGGATAAATGCGTTTATATCGGCAAGTACGAGGGCTGTAAAGTCTATCTAGTCGTGTTCGTGGACGACGGTCTTATCGCGTGCAAGTCGAGAGAAGTCCTGGAACGAATAACGACGTTGTTCAGCCGTGAATTCGAAATTACGCGAAGCGATGGAAGCTGTTTTGTCGGTTTGCAAATTCGTCGCGATAGAGAGAGAAAATCGATGTTCATTCATCAAAGCGCATACATAAAACGCATCCTCGAGAAATTTCGAATGAACGAAGCAAAGGCAGCGAGTGTACCTGCAGACCCTCATGCAGTTTTATGTCCGGTAGGAAAGAATGATGAATGCGTAATATTCCGTATCGCGAAGCCGTGGGATCGCTCATGTTCGTCGCGACAATTTCGAGACCCGATATCGCCTTCGCGGTAAATACGGCAAGTAAATTCCTCAATACTCATAATCTAACTCACTGGCGAGCAGTGAAAAAGATCTTCGCGTATCTAGTCGATACTGTAAACGTTGGAATAGAATACCGAAGCGGCGGAAGCGATTATAAGCTGGTAGGGTTTTCCGACGCGGATTACGCGGGTGACCTGGGGACTCGAAGGTCAACCACAGGCTATGTTTATAGCCTCGCCAACGGGCCAGTCACATGGTCCTCACGTCGCCAAAAGATGGTGACGTTGAACACAACGGAAGCAGAGTATGTTGCTGCATCTTCCGCTGCGAAAGAGGCCGTTTGGTTGCGACATTTGTTGTGCGAGATCGGACATCGTTGCGAGAACGCGACTACATTGTATGTCGATAATCAAAGTGCTATCAAATTAGCTAAAAATCCAGAGTTCCACGAAAGAACTAAGCATATCGATGTCCGATGTCACCACATTCGCGAGATGATCGAGAACGTAGAGATCAAAGTCGTGTATGTTCCGTCGGAAATGCAAAAGGCGGACATATTGACTAAGCCGTTACCGAAGGAAAGGTTCCGACGCCTACGCGAGAGTATGGGGGTGCGTGTGAGCGTAGATGAAAGCACTTAGACGGCGGAAGTGTTAAGTTTGTCTAGCGTGCTTGAACGAGCGACGCTGCATGCGCGCGCAGCCGACTCTCATGGAAGGATCCATCTTGCCTTCCACGAGCGTCCGAACTTCCGTTTTTCACCGAGGCGCTTCAATCTGGCTTCGACCGTGATGCAAGTTGGTCACACGAATCGATTATATATATCAATACAGTCATTTTTCGGTTCTTTTGTACACGAGGTGTTTATTTATCCGGAATAGTACCCTTCTCCCCTTCTCTCGATCTAGCAAGCTACTCAACGATTGAAAGATCCAACAATGATATCATCAACATACAGCAGTAGATAAATCCTTGATTCTCCATCTACTTTGTAGAATAAACATGGATCGTATTATGACTGTTTTAAGCCAATTTTCTTCATATAATTTTTAAATTCAGAATTCCACGCACGCGGTGATTGCTTGAGTCCGTATAGTGTTTTATTAAGCTTGCATACTCGTGATGTCTCGTCTTCACAGCCTTCCGGTTGCTTCATGTATATTTCTTCGGTAAGTTTTCCATGAAGAAAAGCATTTTTGACATCTAGTTGATTCACATGAAGATTCTCATTAACGGCAGTTGACAGTAGTATTCTTACCGTAGTTAGTCTCGCTACTGGTGCGTACGTCTCGTCGTAGTCAAAACCCTTCTTTTGTAGACAACCTTTCACCACAAGTCGTGCCTTATATCGCTGGATGTTTCCATCTTCATCACGCTTGATCTTGAATATCCTCTTGTTGTCGATTGCTTTCCTTCCACTGGGTAGTTGTGTTAGACTCCAAGTCTGATTTTCCTGAATTGCTGTTAGTTCCTCGTTTACTGCTTTCAGCCATTTCTCTCTATCATCACGAGAGTTGATTTCAGCATAGCAATTCGGAATATCTTCAACATAGCTTTCGGCATGTAAGGCCAACACACAGTAATCCTGGAGATAATTAGGCTTCTTCGATTTACGAGTGCTTCGACGAGGTACTGGATATTGCTCATCTGTAGTTTTAAGTTTATCTGCAGTTTCTTCCTCTTCTTCTGTATGAATGGATTCTGTTTCCGACAAGCTTCGCTCTTGATCCTCTTCGACAGCTGATGCGAACTCTTCTTCCTCTTGTTCATATTCCAATTCGTTTGTTTCAACAAATATTTCGTTTCGTCGAAGATAACATCCCGACTGCAAATTATTCGTTGCTCCTCCGGACACCACAAGCGATAGCCATTATTTGTGTATCCTACCATGATGCACTTCTTCGAGCGGGGATCAAACTTTCTGGGATTCAATTCCTTCGGAATATGCATATACGCAATGCATTCAAAAACTTTTAATTTCCTTACATCAGGCTTCTTATCAAACCATAGTTCCGCTGGAACTACACCTTCCAACGCTGCTGTGGGACTACGATTTATAATATAAATGGCACTTAAAACTGCTTCAGCCCAAAAACTCTTGCTTAGCTGCGAATGAAGTATCATACACCGTGCCTTATCGAGAATTGTCCTGTTCATTCGTTCGGCCACGCCATTTTGTTGAGGCGTGTACCGAATAGTGTACTCAATACGAATCCCTTTCTTCTGGAATGCCTGAATCATTTCTCTCGAAGTGTACTCCCGACCGTTGTCACAACGAAATCTGCTGATCTTTAAGTTGAAGTGCGCAGTAACCATGGCTTCATAGATTTGGAAATAGTAAAAGACCTCACTTTTCTTCTTAAGTAGATACACAACTGTAAAGTGTGTATAATCATCGATAAATGTGAGTATATATCGATTACCTTCACGTGACTCGGGTGTAATAGGTCCAACGAGATCGCTGTGGATAAGCTGCAATGGACGTTTTGTTCTTGGCCTCTCTTGATCATGAGGTAACTTAGTTTGTTTTCCCTCGACACAAGTATGACAGATTTTATCATTCGATAGTTCCAACTTTCGTAGTTCTATTCCGTCCACCATTCCTGCGACCTTTTTCAGATTATTGAATCCGATGTGTCCATAGCGTTCATGCCAAATTTTAGCATCTTCTTTCACGTGCGCGATACTTGCAATTCCTGTCGGACTGTAGACTTTCAACTCGTAAACCTGATGACCCCGATGAGCTACTGCATAAACTTGATTATCTTTTAGTATCTTTCCTTCTCTGTTTTCAAAAACAACCCAGATAGCCAAGCATTCCTTGGCATAAAAAAGAAATAGTGTTTGGCATAAGTTTCCCTTCAGTTGCCATCATATTGGTGTCACCGGACAACAGTAATTTCGTTTAGAGCAACTTAAAAGCATTATGCAGACAACGATTACCTTACGCAAACAAGTGGAAAGCTCGTAGCATACTTATTGCCATAAAAGTTGCCACAATTTGTTGGCAACCGTTTTGGTGGCAATAAAAGTCGGCAATCCAATAGGCAAAATCGGAAGCCGCTTTCCTCAATATTGAAGGCAACTTAGCAGAGCAGTTTTAAGCAAATTGACAGCAACCTGCGGGCAACTTGCTATCTGGGAACTTTAAAACCATTTGCTTCAAGTTTCGATACCATTAATAAATTAAATTCCAGTCCAGGTACGTAAAGAACATTTTTAATAGTGACTTCAACTTCTTTCCCGTTAACAATAGTTTTACCAGGAATTGTACCTATTTTATTTGCCGATAATGTTACACCTGCTTTTGCAATGCGAATTTTGGTAGGTTGAGCCAATAACTTAACGTTCTGCAAATGCTTCTCATCTTTGGTCAAATGTTCTGACGCTCCTGAGCCCAGGTAGAACCGTTGTCATTCCTCTCGCCATTAATCACAGCTGAAAAACTGACTGCATTAGTTTTATCATCATCAGTTGCAAGGTTCGCCTGCTTTTCCTTTTTATTTTGTCGACTTCCATCTGGCTGTTGCTTCGGCTTTTTACACTCCGATCGTCGATGACCGTATGCACCGCAGTTGTAGCACCTGTAATTGAATTGTTTGTTTCCAGTATCACGTATATTGTATTTCCGATTATCGCTTGACGAGGTAAATGCTGTAGAGTGAGCGTCGCCTTTTGTTGGTTTACCGCCTCTTTTTCGTTTAGATTCTTCATCCAAAAGGTGATTTTTAACGAAACTCAATGACAGTGCTTCCTTCGACAGTGTTTCCAACGCCGTTACCACAACGTCGTATTCCGAAGGCATTGTTAGCAACAGATGACACACTATGTCTGTTTCTTCCATATTCGCTCATGTGGACTTAAGCTCTCGAACAAGCGATTCAAATTTTAGTAGATGCGACGACAAAGATTCAGTTGAAGATTTAAATTTCATTAATAATAATCTTTTCCGCAAAAGCAGTTGACTTGCTACGCCTCGACGTTCAAATACTTCAAATACATTTTTTAATTCCGTCCAAATATCAAAAGCAGTTGACTTATCTTTCGCGTACTCAAGATGCGAATCAGCTAGTCTCTGAATAATTTGAGACTTACATTTTGTATCCTTCTTCTTCAAATTTATCATTCGCAATCTGTACGCCTCTGCTGTTTCTCCAACCGTTATCTCACCGTCTAAGACCTGAGATTCGATGTGTTCCTTCAAACCGATTTCATCCAGCAGCACTTCCATACGGAACTTCCAATTATTATAATTCATGCCATCGAATAGCGGCACACGATGTTTATTGTCTTCTTCCATCGTTATAACAAAGGGCGTTTCCCTACAAGCGAGTTCGTTAATCGTAGCAAGGTTAGCCGACTGGGCCCATAACCTGTAGAAATCTTAGTGTAGATATCTTAGTAACTGATAGAATCAATTGTCAAAGCCGGAATGGAGGAAACACTTATTGCAGCTAGCTTACAAATATATATATATATATATATATATATATAGCTTTATTATAGCTTTACATAGTTTCTTATTGTCGAAGACTTTTGAGAGAGAACAAAACGTAACGCTTACGAGGCGGAAGTGCCAGCTCAACCTGAAGCTAGGGAGAACAACGACGGAAACGCAGGGTGTCGCTAGCGCGACCATGAACGTACTAAATATATAAGAATTGCCTACTTAACATATACAATTGAAATTGAAATTCTCTTAACAACAGTATTATATATCAGTATACTTACAATGTAATTAAACTACCATTCTAATTAAAAGTACAATTTAATTAGAATAAAATATTACATTACCTTAAAGTATCATGTGACGTTAAATTATGAATTAATTAGAATAATATATATTATGCTACAAATTAATCTACAATTGTCTTACCACAATATTACATAAATATATACCTAACACTTAATAATGAAAATGTATTAATTATTATTATATGTAAGATATAACCCTAATAACATATTGCAGTTAAAATGATATTATTTTGACATCATATTGTTCAAAAAATGACATAATATTGGGTGATAGAATAATGTCATTTTGACTGCGATGTGTTACTTTACCACAATCAGCATTTTCATCATAAAAAGTATTTTCTTCACAATCATCAGGTAAATCGTCATGAAATTCGGTGACATTGCCAATGTTAAACTCAACATCATCGTCGGTCGGTGACATTACGTTAGAGTCAAAATCAATGCCACTTGTAAGACACATTTCGTCCATGGTTGAGTCATGAGCAGTAGTATTGCTTCCTTGTGTGAAGAAGTCCGTTGAATGCTTCCCCAATATGTACCATCGAAGTCTATAGCGAATATCTAATGCCGTGGGTCTATCGTTTGCTGCTCCCATTAATCGTATATAGCTGAACAAATTTTTCACTATGTCTTGGTTTAATCGACTTGTAATTACATATATGACATTTCTGAATCAAATTTCTTCTTTAAATCACAATACAGATTTTGTAATGACGAATTACTTAAGAGAATTCCTTTTTGAAAAGGAAGCAAACTCTGTCGATTACCAACTTTCATATGTTTAATTGTTGACGTGACTTTGGTAAGAATATTATTTTGCTGCACAAGATCAACACCATATGCATTTCGTCCAGAATAATTTCCGTATTTACAAACGCTATTAAAAATGTCAAACCAGTCGTTGAACATTTTTAAGAATGCAGCAGTTTCAACCCATTCTGGACAATTATCCATAAATCCTCGTGAACCGCACCACTCAATTGCAGATGCATTTGTTGCAGAGAAAATCTAAGTTGCGAGTTTTACATTTTATCGTTGCGTTCCTTGGACGTCTAAATGAATACGCGATAGCTTAAATGCAATTTTCAAATCCCCACTATTAATTTCAAGCAGTCTTTCCAAGGGTGCCGAAGTCACAAAATGTCCATTTACATGTAGTCCGGAATCCAAAAAATGATTTCGAAGTAATTTCATTAAATGAGGAGCATCGATGAAAACATGAATCTTTAAATTTTCATCGCATGGATGCTCAAAGTATGTTTTATTCTCATTTTCCATTACATTAATTTTTAATTCTTTTATTAACTTTTGATTTGATGGCCCCATATCACAGGTTATTCCAAACACGGTATAGCCACTGTTATGTAATTGAACAATTATTTTAAATAATAATTCTTTAGTAAGATCTTGGTCAAAATTATAGAAGACAGGCTATTTCCATTTCTTAAATAAGCCACGAGCTACAACAACTTGGCATTTTTTATGAGGACCAATAAACTTTCTCCTGCCTTCTTTCAATCGCCATTTGATTTGACAAATAAATTTCGTCAAAACAGATCACCGTTGCCTTCTCAAACTCTGTCATGTTTTTACCTTTATATTTCATGATCAGCATAACATCATTAAAAATTCTTTCATCAACGTTAAATGATGCTACCCACTTTCGCAGGGTTGACAGTGCTGGAAGAAGAATTTTTTTGGTTTTTCGCAAATATCTGTAAGCTTTCGGGCTTACGCTCCTCAATGATATTGCAGCAGCAAAATCCTCTGAACACCAACGAGTTTTCTTTTGCGTAGGATTCATTAAAAGTGTTATTTGTCCAGGTGTGAAATAGGGACTTAACATCTCTTGCAATTTGTTCTTCATCTCCTGTTCGTGCAATTTATTAATATTTTTCATCTTCTTTTTATGCCGTTTATTAATTTCATCCAGTTGAACAACTTTTTTTTGGAGGATTTTATTTTGGTGAACCAAATCTGCATTTTCCCGCATTAATTTCTGTATGTCATCTTCATTAAAAAGAACTTGTGCTGAACCTTTACGATGAAAAGATATAAAAATAAATAAATAAAACTTTACTAAAAATTTAGTTAAGTAATAGAGATCTAAGCAACAAATAAATCATGCATGTTGGCGATTCCGGGCGTAAATCGGAACGCGCCAATTAGCGTAAATGCGGGTTCTACCCCGACAGGGATAAGGCGGGCGTTGAGTAAAGACAACTGATTTTGGTTAACAGTTGTGCGAGCACTAATTTAACCCATTAACGACCAAGATCGTTGATTTTTCAACATGTTTTTGAACCTCATTTTCATGCCTGTAACAGAGGAATAAATGGATCAACGTTAGTGTTCCTTATATTTTCGGGTATGCTCTAACAGAATTTGGGCTCAGAATAGAGAATTTCCAACTACAAAATTAAATATGGCGGCTTCTGTACAAAGAAATGAGAAAAAAATTGTTCATTTTTAATGTTTATGATTTTTTTCGGACTGAAATTGCGCAGAAATCTGGAATATCGCTCAACCATCGGTGCACAAAATTGTTGAAGCTCACAGGAATTTTTTTGATATTCATGTTGATAACTTTTTCTTCCAAAATGGCGGCTATAGAACGTAAAAATGTCCCCAAAATTAGATTTTTTCGCTAATATCTCTTATTTATTACATTATTCGAAGCTTATTATGAGTTCAGATGATAATTATCGAGTCTCCTAACGATGGTTGACGCAATAATCAATTTTCAAAATGGCGGGTCCGATATGGCGGCCCTGAAGTGGCTAAGACTCAGTTATTTCTTGTATTTTTTGACGAATTTTTTATTTCTATGAACATTTTATAGGTAGAAATCATATTACTCATACTCTGAAATGATATTTGATTAAATAAGTGATATTCAAAATGGCGGATCCAATATGGCGATCTTAAAACAGCAAAACATAATGCACATTCTCTCATCTATTTAATGATTCTCGGATTTTTATGAACGTGTTATAAATAAAACGCGTGACATTTATGTTATTCAGTGTTATCTAGTCAAATGAATGAGATTCAAAATGGCGGATCCAATATGTCTACCTTAAAGTTTAAATTGTACTTCTACTCTTCGCGTAACCCAGAGACAACGGCGTGGATATGGTAAAATTATGTCTCCTTCGAGGTGCTTGATTATAGTGAGTCCCCTTGCCTCTCACTATTCGGGGTGCTTGATTATAGTGAGTCCCCTTGCCTCTCACTATTTGGGGTGCTTGATTATAGTGAAAAGTTTAGAGAATGTGCATGTTTTGCTGCTTTAAGATCGCCATATTGGATCCGCCATTTTGAATATCACTTATTTAATCAAATATCATTTGAGAGTATAAGTAATATGATTTCTATTTATAAAATGTTTATAGAAATAAAAAATTTGTCGAAAAATACAAGAAATAACTGAGTCTTAGCCACTTTGGGGCCGCCATATCGGACCCGTCATTTTGAAAATTGACCATTGCGTCAACCGTCGTTAGGAGACTCGATATAATTATCATCTGAACTCATAATAAGCTTCAAATAATGTAATAAATAAGAGATATTAGCGAAAAACTCTAATTTTGGGGACATTTTTACGTTCTATAGCCGCCATTTTGGAAGAAAAAGTCATCAACATGAATATCAAAAAAATTCCTGTTGAACTTCAACAATTTTGTGCACCGATGGTTGAGCGATATTCTAGATTTCTGCACGATTTCAGTCCGAAAAAAAATCATAAACATTAAAAATAAACAATTTTTTTCATTTCTTTGTACAGAGGTTGCCATATTTAATTTTGTAGTTGGAAATTCTCTATTCTGAGCCCAAATTCTGTTAGAACATACCCGAAAATATAAGAAACACTAACGTTGATCCATTTATTCCTCTGTTACAGGCATGAAAATGAGGTTCAAAAACATGTTGAAAAATCAACAATCTTGGTCGTTAATGGGTTAATAAAGTTTGTACAGCGGAGGAACACTTATGGCCGAAGCACCTTTACAGTCAGAACAGGCGCGGCAGAAATATACAGCGCGCACGTGATTTGATAATGTTCACCGGTCGCGCGGTGCACGTGACGCGTGCGTGTTCGCCGGTCGCAAAGACAGCGTCGGGAACAAGCGTGAACGCACGTATAGCGCTTTTAATCAGCGGGCGCAATTTGCGCGGACAATTAGCTGGCGCCAGTGTTGCCAGTCCCAGAAAAAGAAATGTAGTACCAATACAAAAAAATAGTAGTATTTATGTCGTACCAACATGATAAAATAGTAGTACAAATAGTCGTACTGAAAATCTATAATAGTAGTACTTATGTCGTACCAACATGACAAATAGTAGTACAAATAGTCGTACTGAAAATCTATAATTCATGCATACGTTGCATATATACTATAGATATTCAATATTGGGGGATAGGAGGCAGTACATATCAGAACATCGGTGCAATCCCATTGATTTTTTAAATAAATTCTTTAATAAAAAGTTATGCAAATTATATATTGTAAACGAAAGAACTTTAAACAAACACTAATTTTCACATTTCTGCGATATATTTATAATTATATATGCATATATTTGTAATTATTATTTATTAAAATACTTTTAAAAAATAATTTCTGTTTCGCTGTCCTCTTGTTCTATTTGCTCGTTTCCTTGCCTTTTTTTATATAAAACGTTTGCTGTCATTTTTTGCAACATCTTATCTGTTGGCTGAAATGTAACACAGCCTTTAGAGTTTTCTCCTTGTGATTGCTTCACGCACTCTGTTGCTAATAATGATCCGTTGACTGTTTCAATTTTCAACTTATTTCTATATTTTGTTTTCATTAAATTGACCTGTAAATTAAAATAAAAATTAAATAATTGCGT
Organism: Temnothorax nylanderi; assembly: GCF_030848795.1. NCBI lineage: Eukaryota > Metazoa > Arthropoda > Insecta > Hymenoptera > Formicidae > Temnothorax > Temnothorax nylanderi. The sequence continues at coordinate 48,229 of NW_027249862.1, forward strand.
ATATTTATTACATAATAAAAAGTATTGAAATTATATATTCAAAATTATCTATTTTATTTAAATATTTACTCGACTAAAAATTCTTTCACAATCTGCATTTGAATGTGGCAAACATAGAATATCAAGAGCAAATGTAGCCAATTCATGAAATTCAGACTTTTCCGCAGCATTTTTATTATCCAAAATCTCATTCCAAAATTTGTCCACATGTGTTTTCTCAAGATTTTTGGGTAAAAAGGCAGTGGAAAATGGAAGACGACGCCATTGGTCATTTTTTGCATCATATCATTACTGTCATTGCAACTCAAAACTCTTGGAATTACTTTCATTAAATTAAGAAGTGTTGGAGTTGTATCTCGATATGACAGAGATAAAGCATTTTTAGATGCAACGCCTTAAGTTTTTCCAAAACAGGATTTTGCATATCATAGCGATTTGATATTTGCTGTGCTGATATCTAAAAGCATTACAAACATAAAATGCAATAAAATCGATAATAGAGATGGAAATAAATATAGATATAACATTTGTTCATATATAAAATAATATATAAAAGAATATATTGTATTTTGTAGCGAAGGTGCGTTAGACAAATACTATGTTTGCGCGAGCGTTGGTTCTGTGGTAACTTACAATAATTCCTCCGCGTAAACGGGATTTTGTAGTAATTTACGATAATTCACTCCGCGTAAACGAGTGAATTGTCGTAGGTTGCTGCAGAAGTGGCGCTCGCGTAAACGTAGTAAAAGTGAAAGAATTTAAGGTAGGGGACAGGGTGGACTCGGACTACATGCCCCTGACAGTGAAGATAGAAGAAAGAAGAAGAAAAGAAGAAAAGGAGAATGAAGAGGTGGAAGGAAGAGAAGTTACGAAATGGAAAATCTGCTGGGATGGAGATGCAATTAGAAGTTATAAGGCAAACACGGAAAGCATTATATGGAGGGAGGATAGGCAGAGTACAATAGAGGAAAAATGGGATAAACTCAAAGGTATAATCCAGGAGGCAATGATAAGAAAGAAGCTGGTTACGAAGAGGTATGAGTTAGGACACAAGGATTGGTGGGACAGGCAATGCTCAAGAAAGAAAAGGGAAGTGGAGGAGGGGTAAGGCAGGAAGACAGAAATATCTGGAGGAAAGAAGAAAGTTGAGGGAGTTGGCAGAAAGGAAACAGAGAGAAGGAAGAAGTGGAACTGAAGAGTTTAAAAAATGCTACGGAGGTTTGGAGATTTATAAATAGGAAGAGGAAGAAGAAGACTTAAAAGGAGGCAGATATAAGTAAGGAGGTTTGGAGAGACCACTTCATGGATTTATTGGAAGGGGAGGAAATACTGCAAGAGGAGGAACCTGCCGTAGATAATGAGATTGGAACGGAGAGGCAAAAACTGAAGGCAGGAAGACAGCTGGAGGAGGGGGAAATATGGGAGGCTATAAAGAGATTAAAGAGAAAGGCAGTTGGTGTCGATGGAATTTCCTTGGAGGCTTGGATATATGGCAGAGGCGCTGTAAGGGTAGGCCTGGTGGAAATATTGAAGCAGATTTGGGAAGAAGATTATATACCGAAGGATTGGAGGACGTCAATAATTGTTCCACTGTACAAAAGAGGAGATGCAAATAAGGCTGGTAATTATAGAGGAATATCATTGCTGTGCTCGGCGTACAAGATCTATGCAGAGATATTAAGGAAAAGGTTGGAAGAGGAATCAGAAAGGCTGGGTTTGCTACCGGAGAGCCAGTCAGGTAATTGACGAACTTCAGAAGAAACAAGAAACATCACGTTACGCGACGGAATTGCGAAATACGAGAGTCGCAAAGAGGTTAAGAGCAGAAAACAGGAAGCAAAGAACACATTGTAGATTTGGCTTTAGGAAAAGAAGAGGAACGATCGACGATATCTTTGTATTGAATCATATAATATAGAGGGAAAAGGAAAAAGGTAATAAGGATGGCAAAGTTTATGCGTTGTTCGTGGATGTGAAAGCGGCTTTCGACAATGTAGAAAAGGAACAGATGTGGGATATCTTGAAAGAGAAAGGAGTGGAGACAGATTTTATATGGAGGCTGGAGAAGATCAACGAAGAAACGGTGGTAGCGGTAAGAGCTAGAGAGGAAGTCACGGACACATTCAGGACAACGAAGGGAGTTCGTCAGGGATGTGTGATGAGTCTACTCCTGTTTAGTCTGTATATTGCGGATATAGGTAAAGAATTAAAGGAAAGAAACATAGGAGGTGTACGATTAGGTAAGGATAGAGTATGCCCGCTGGAGTACGCGGATGACATGGCGTTCTTGGCAAAAAATAGGGAGGCGCTTATTGATATGATGGATACATTGAGGAGGTTTTTAAATAAAAGGAAATTAGTATTAAGCGTAGATAAAACGAAAGTGCTGGTTTTTAATAAAGGGTTTAAGGAAAAGAAGGAGAAATGGAAGTGGGAAGGGAAAGAGTTAGAAGAAGTAAAGGTATTTAAGTATTTAGGTTTTGTATTTAATAGTAAAGGACCATATAAAAGATTTACGCATTAAAGGTAGGATGGCGGGGCTTCAGGGTTGCAAGGCGTTTTGTAGGGACGTTCCCAACCCTTTATTCAATTTTCATCCAATACTACCCTTCTCCTCTCATTGCACTTAACCCTTATGGACCAACGGCTTAAGGTGTGTACAAAGGGCAGGGACGTAATCAACGCGAGCTTATGACTCGCGCTTACTGGGAATTCCTCGTTCATGGGGAACAATTGCAAGCCCCAATCCCTAGCACGAAGGAGGTTCAGCGGGTTACCCGGGCCTTTCGGCCAGGGAACACACGCTGATTCCTTCAGTGTAGCGCGCGTGCGGCCCAGAACATCTAAGGGCATCACAGACCTGTTATTGCTCAATCTCGTGCGGCTAGAAGCCGCCTGTCCCTCTAAGAAGATTTGTTTGTACGTTGGCGGCCAGCAAAACGTTGGGATTGGGGGAAAGAATCTGTAGGGATGATTTTGTTAGGAGATGGAGGCTGTTTAGGTATTTGGTACAGAGTGTGATGGCATATGGGGTGGAAAGATTGGGGGATAAGAGCGGTGAGATATGAAGAGAGGATAAGGGAAAAGATAGATGGGTGAAAAAGTGCTGGATTGAAAAGGAAACCAGTAGGTGGATGGACATGTACAGTAGTGAGAGAGAGAGCGAGATATTATGGGGTAATAGAAATGGGTGGGGCATAGAGGCTTTGGAGGGATTAAGGTTAGAAGGTAGGGATTTAAAGACGGAGTTAAGAAATAGAGATGGGGAAGTGCAAAAGCAAATAGAGGAAAGCATGATAAGGGAAGCTAAATACAACAAGAAATATAAGGAACTGGAAAGAAGTATAGAAGGTCTGAAATATTTGAGGGGGTTACAGTTGGAGAAAAGCGAACGTCCCCCGTTAGCTCTCGGCGGGGGAACAGGAAAAAAAGTAGAGGTGGTGGCAAGAGGGTCGAAAGCGGAGTTGTGTGAAGGAGTGGAGGTGCAGGAGTGAGGGAGGTCCTGAAGGAGGTTGAAAGGGAGCGGTGACATTGGAGGCGAGGACAGATTTGAGGTGAAACGGCCAGAAATCGAAGGAGAAGAAGAGAGCGGAAAAGGAGGTTAGATTGACGAAAGGAATGGAGGGGAGCGATGGCTGGAGCAGGGCCTGGTGGGCTGATGGAGACGTGGGGCGCGCTGGTTGGCTGTCGGCGAGTGTTGGTCCGGGCCGGCGCGGGGAGTCGTCTGCTCCGAAAGAGCATGTTGGCACCACTGCGGGGCGGCGGAAGTGGCGCGCGGGTGCTGCGGGCGGAAAAGAGGAGAACCCGGCGGCGGAGGAGATGGCGTGAGAGGAGAATTAAGGCGAGCGCACAAGGATACTGCACGACAGCCAATAGGAGAGGAGCGAGGGAAATCGATGGATCGAGACGATGGGTCGATAGAGGAGGTGAACGCTTGGCGATGGTGTACGGTGGCCAGAGTGGTAAGGCGGAAAAGTAGGAAGGCGAAAGAGAGAACCCAAGGAAGGCGTGAAAATAGCGGAAGAGAGGAGAGGAGGAGTGAGTGGAGTCAAGGAGAGAATAAAGTAAGTGAGTAGGGGAGAAGAAGGAAGAGGACAGGGGTCGGATGCACACACACACGCACGACACGCTTGGGGGTTAGAGGAGAGAGAGAGAGAGAGAGAGAGAGAGAGAGAGAGAGAGAGAGAGAGAGAGAGAGAGAGGGAGAGAGGGGAGAGAGGGAGAGAGAGGGGGAGAGAGGGGAGAGAGGGGGAGAGAGGGGGAGAGAGGGGGAGAGAGGGGGAGAGAGGGGGAGAGAGGGGAGAGAGGGGGAAGGAGAGAGGGGGAGAGAGGGGTGATGGAGAGGGGGAGAGCGGGGGAGAGGAGGGGAGAGAGGGGGAGAGAGGGGGAGAGAGGGGGAGAGAGGGGGACGAGAGGGCGAGAGAGGGGGCGAGAGGAGGGGAGAGGGGGAGAGAGGGGGAGAGAGGGGGATGAGAGGGGGAGAGAGGGCGGAGAGAGGGGAGAGAGGGGGGAGAGGGGGAGAGCGGGGGAGAGAGGGGGAGAGAGGGGATGAGAGGGGGAGAGAGGGGAGAGGGGAGGAGAGAGAGAGGGGGAGCGAGGGGAGAGAGGGGGAGAGGGAGAGAGGAGAGAGGGAGAGAGGGAGAGAGGGAGAGAGGGAGAGAGGGAGAGAGGGAGAGAGGGAGAGAGGGAGAGAGGGAGAGAGGGAGAGGGGGAGAGGGGGAGAGAGGGAGAGGGGGAGAGAGGGAGAGAGGGAGAGAGGGAGAGAGAGAGATAGTTGATTTATTATGCCCAAGCAAGGCTAAAGGGCAAAGGTGATATGTCGTTTAGACCAATTACAGTACTTAAGCATCAGACAATATAACAGTCACTGGATAGAGCTCATGCTCTCAATCAATCAATGGCCACCACAAACGTTTTTCCGATAGCTGCGCCCCTCCGTGCAAGATAGGCTCTTGTACGGAGAAAACCGGGCTCCGTCTTTCGGAAAGAGACGTTAAGCCGTTGGTCCAAAGGGTTAAAGTGAGAGGAGAAGGATAGTATTGGTAGTAGATTGCGAACCCTACGGGGATATGCAATAAATTATGAATTTTACAGGAAATTTATAAGTTGCTTTGTGCCAAAGAAGAAATGGGACAAATCGTTTTCAGCGTAGCCAGAATATTTAAAGTGGACCGGGGCCGCGGGGGTAGGTTTTTTGAGTATAAGGGTGTCTTCCGCAGGGTGTATCGGTTCGGTCTCTTATGTATTTTGTGTGTGGCATTTAGTAGTTGCTCTGTGCCGAAGGAGAAATGGGACAAATCGTTTTCAGCGTAGCCAGAATATTTAAAGTGGTCCGGGGGTAGGTTTCTTGAGTATAAGGGTGTCTTCCGCAGGGTGTATCGGTTCGGTGTCTTATGTATTTTGTGTGTGGCACTTAGTAGTTGCTCTGTGCCGAAGAAGAAATGGGACAAATCGTTTTCAGCGTAGCCAGAATATTTAAAGTGGTCCGGGGGTAGGTTTTTTGAGTATAAGGGTGTCTTCCGCAGGGTGTATCGGTTCGGTGTCTTATGTATTTCGTATTTGTCACTCAGAAATGTCTCTGTGCCAAAGGAGAAATGGGACAAATCATTTTTAAAAAATCGCTCCAGGAACGTTCCAAACTTCAACTAGCTGTTTTAATGCAAGATATGTCAGTTGATTCATCTGTAAGAAGACTAAATTTATTGTTTCTTAATATCTGAGCCAGTTTCTCCTTATGAGAAGCACCGATAACATGTACTGCAATATTAGTTGCCTTTGTCCTTTTCATGGCAATATTTTGTATTACTGGATAATCATGACAAATATTTTTCAATAGATCTACTAAATGATCAGTCAAACGGAATGACAGATTATGTTCCGCTAAACATCCAACCAATTTTATTTCAGCTGACATAGTAGCCTTAGATATAGATTGGTTTTTATTGGTAATGCGTGAAATAGACTGTTGATTCACTGTTGCAGCTTGCATTTTCTCTGTATGTCTTATACTTTTCCCATGTCGTTTAATAACAATAATATCTGAACTCATTGAATAGTTGCAATATATGCATTTTGCTTTATATTCATTGTTCTGATCATGACTTAACTCAATTCTGGATCAGAAACCCATTTTTTTTGTAAATTTTTGCTTTCGGTGTTTTGTTTTTAATAGTTTATTTTTATTTTTTGATGCACTGTAATCAATATCAGAATTAATAGCATAAGAGTTAAAAAATAATATAATAATTACACTTTTATGATCCATCCATAAGATTTACATTTAGGTAATATTAGAGTCCTATATAAAGAGAGAAGCGCAACCGGTGTATCGGTTGCTGATTGGCTCCGCCATTTTGTCGACGAACAGTGGCGCGACTTCTTCCTGCTTTGAGTGATGCAATGTCATGTAATGTGATCTGTTCGGATATCATAGTACACAATAAATGATGTATACCTGGATTCTCGACAAAATATGGTCAAGATCGTTTTCTTCGGATTTTTCCGACAAATAGTATTTTAAAGACGGGATTTCTTCTTGCTTTGAGTGATGTAATGTCTTATGATGTGATCTGTGCATCGTACATCATGGGAGGATACAACAAATGTTGCATACCTGGATGCTCGACAAAATATGGCCAAGGTCGTATTCTTCGGAAATTTCCGACAAATAGTATTTTAAAGGCCAAGTGGAGACAAAATTTAGGAAATATACGAATATTTCCAACATCTGCTGTGTGTGAGGTTAATTGAATTTGATGTTTCTTTTTACTCACATAACTTACTCATAAATGAAGAATAGAAATTCACAATTTTTTGTTTTTATTTTAATTTAGTTACATTTCAATAAGACTGAATTTGAGAAGATGAGAGAAGATGGGAAAAGAAAATTAAAACATAATGCTGTGCCATCACTTCCCGAGGTATACAATTTCTGATAATATTAACTTATCTGTTTTTCATGGATTTTATTCTCACTATAAATTCTCACTGACTTTTCATTTAACTTTATAGGAGGTACGCCAGCATCTATCTAAATTAAATTGGGCAGAGAAATCAGATCATTCTTACACAAAATTACTACCGGTAAGTATCATCTTGTTTAAAATTATTTTCTTTTTTCGAGGTAAGAATACTTAAAAAGTATTGTGTATCCATTTTTAGACTATTAATAACTGTGAGCTTCCACCATTGGAAAAATTGGAAACAGCTAATATTTTATTGAGTTTAAATTCTTCTTCTTATCAATAGCTTAATGTTATGGTAAGTGTTAGAGAATATTCATATTATTTTTAATAATCTTTTATATACAATTATGACTTTTATCATTATTATTAGTCAAATAATTCCATCCAAACTCGCCTTTATAAAGGTTAATGTTCACGATGCTAGAACTTGGTCCAAGTTCTCGGACCGAGAAATTTGTAGCCAATCAATAAGCAGCTTTTACGGAAAAGCGGCAATTTTATTGGCTATACGGTTCTCGGACCGAGAACTTGGACCAAGTTCTAGCATCGTGGACATTGCCTTAAGAAATGTTTTTAATAAACTAATTTTTTTAATTTTTCCTCAGGTTAATGAATTTCAAACCACCTCACAACAATGTACTATTTCACAGCAACCAACTGAAGAGAATTCGATTGCACAGCAACCAACTGAAGAGAATTCGATTGCACAGCAACCAATTGAAGAGAATTCGATTAATTTGATAAACGAACAGAAGAAATTAATAACCGAACAGAAGCAATTAATTCTTAAACTCCAGGAAGACGCTAAGAAAAAAGACAAGAAAATTAGTATTATGGAACGTGCCGTCAATAATCATCTTAGTTTAAATCGAAAACATATACATCTGAAAACAGCATTTAATCGATTACAAAAGAAATATTTGGGCACAAAAGAAAATATTTGTTCTCAAAATTGCCCGTTTTTAAAGCGGCCTATTTTTCAAGCGGATCAAAAAGCAGCACTGTCAAGAAAGAGTACACGAGGGCTAAAATGGGAATTGGACACTATTAAAGAAGGTCTGATCTACAAAATGAAATTTGGCACAAAAGGCTATACGGATGCTGTCAGGTGGCAAAATTCAGAACCGCATCCTATGAGTACACTTGTGCTTTTAAAAGAATATGTCACGTTCTCTAGGGAGAATGATGGTGATACTCATCAAATAATGGTTTCTGATGAGTGCTTCAAGGCCATTATAAAAGCAGAAATAACACTTCGTGAGGTCCGTGATCATACCACTTCATTTCAATACACAGATGTACTTGAGTACCTTGTGAATGGGCTAGAGTATGTATGGAATAATACTTATATTCCAAATTGTCACAACATTTGCAATAAAATACTACGATGCTATTTTCGATCTAGACTAAAACAATATGGCTTATTGAGAAAACAACAACTTTGTAATAATAATATCAACAAAAGTAGTAAGAGTGTAGCTATGCGGACAGTAGCAAAGTTATTATAAAAAATGAATCTTTTTAACAGAAAATTGATTAAAATAAATAATTGAAAATCTTTACTGCAAATAAACATATTTTTACTTTTAATCATATTCATGCAACAGTATGTTTATATGTTATTTTTTCACAAATTTTTTTTTAAACTTACACAAATAAATATTACAAATCTTGGAATAAAATACATAATCCAATTTTGATCCTTTTATTTTGATCCTTAAATTTTATCTGATTGAGGTCCGGTTGCACCAACCTCTTGTTAAACTGATAGTTAAATCATATGTATATCTTTGTTTTTCTTTCACATTAGACAAAGATAGACATATGATTTAACTATCAGTTAGCTTACCAAGAGGTTGGTGTAACCGGGCCTAAAAGAATTTCAGTAGAAATTGTTTCTGTAAATCAATCGATTAAACATTGTTTTTACACAAAAGTATTCACTGAACTAACTTTAATAACAGTAATTGGTAAATTAGATATTCCAATTTCATATCTTTTACACTGTTCTCGGCTCTTAATTTTTTTATAGTTCTCGAGTTTCTTTTTGCTTCTTCTTTCAGTTGTTCCAAATATGCTGGTCTATTTGATATCATCGAGTCTTTCTCCATTGTTGATCTGGAAATGTAAAATAATTACTTATTAAAATCTTCAAAGATAGTACTTAATCAATGACTTAAAGAAACAAGTGACACTTTATTAGCAACAAATACTCACATTAATCACAAAAATTATTCTGTCAATAGTGTATGGATTTCTCTTGGATCTTCGCAAAATTATTCTACACGTTACGATCAAATAAATCAGTTTATTATTAAGTCAGTATTAAAATTTCTGATCAAATCACTTTTATATGAATATATATTTACCTTAAATTTGTTACAACTCAAAATATTAACGAACAGCAGCACGTTAACAGATGGGATTCCACGTTATAAATAATTAACTTAAACTTTTTTTAAGTTCGGGATAAGCCTATCACCGTGTCTCCAACTGAGGGTTTTAGTTAATTAACCCAAACGGCAATCTATAATAAATTAAAAAGGTATAAGGTATATAGCCTATGTATAATATAACCTCCGTCCTCCCTTTAATCAAAGAAAATCTCTTTCGATTTTTTTACACTCACATACACGGAGCCACGCGTAATTCTGCTCCACATTTTACGTTTGATATTCGATCTGCGACGAGAACAGAATGATACTTACAGCGCTGAAAGCGTCAAAACGAACGCGAACGCAGCCACAGAACTCCGTTTTTCTGGAGCTAAAGAGCCAGTTAGATAAAAGAGAAGGGGAATATCACGTGATATCAGGCAGCCATTTTGTCGACGAGTAGTAGCTATATATATTGCTCGGTTGCGCTTCTCTCTTTATATAGGACTCTAGGTAATATAAGATGCAGTATAAATGTGTAAACCTTAAGCTTAAGTATTACACATAAGAAATTTTCTAATTAGCTCCGATCTACAATAGATGTAGTAAGCCTTAAGCGTGAAAAATTGACCAACCATAGTAGTTATTCTCTTTACATTCGACTATGATTGGTCAATTTCTTACGGCTTAAGGCTTACTACACCTATTGTGGACCAGGGTTTACAGTTGAATAATTAGGAGAAATCGACTATTATTGGTTTCTTACAGAGCTTAAAGCTTATTACACCTATTATAGATCGGGATTAAAAAATCTCGAATAAAAATTCATAATATTTATAAATACTATTTTTTTACACACCTTGTATGTTCCTCAATGTTTTCCTTCCGTTTTCTTTTACCTTTATTGTTATGGCAATTTGATATGTGTCTATAATAGCATATATAAAATTATTAACATTAATTTGTTAAAAAAGATTTACTTAACTTTTCATTAGAATCAAGCATATACCTTTTATTTTGTGCAGGTGCATCATGTATTGGTGAAGGATCATCTGCATCACTAGTATCACTGAACTCTCTCTGTAATAATAAGTAATATTTTTATTCCCAGATAGCCAAGTATTTCTTGGCATAAAAAGGAAATAGTGTTTGGCATAAGTTTCCCTTCAGTTGTCATCATATTGCTGTCACCGGACAACAGTAATTTCGTTTAGAGCAACTTAAAAGCATTATGCAGACAACGATTACCTTACGCAAACAAGCGGAAAGCTCGTAGCATACTTATTGCCATAAAAGTTGCCACAATCTGTTGGCAACCGTTTTGGTGGCAATAAAAGTCGGCAATCCAATAGGCAAAATCGGAAGCCGCTTTCCTCAATATTGAAGGCAACTTAGCAGAGCAGTTTTAAGCAAATTGACAGCGACCTGCGGGCAACTTGCTATCTGGGTTTGCATTTTTAAATTAATCTATTATATTTATAAATTTGCATGTCTTAATTTATAAATGACACACTAATTGTATATAAATATAAGTATGTAAAAGTATAGATATATATTTTTTAAAGAAAATCGAACAATAATATTTAGTTACAATAAATAATTTGCTTTTAAAGTTTATATCAATGAACCAAATAGAGAGAAAATATTAATGAGTTCATGTATTATTGGATTTATTTATATAAAATCAATAAAATATTTTTCTGTCATTATTTGCAACAAAGAATTGCAACTATAACAAAAATAAAGCATATAGAAAGTGGAATAGCATCTAACTTGGTCTTATCTTATAATTCACACAGACAACGTATGTCTTACTATAATTGATTCTAAAACTTACAAACATTATCAATTAATCAAAATTGTCAACTTAATTGGAAGAAACCATTTATGTTAAAAATAACTTTAACTTACCATCATATTTATAAAATTAACCTGTAAATACTATAATCTATCTATATGATTGATTATAACTATTACGACACATATAATGCGTATATAACTGTATCCACATCCAGGTGTCAGAAATTGGTCGCTACAAATTCACTCGCACCTCGGTCAAGCCTCAAGCCACGTAAAAGCTCAGCGCCGCGCTGATTGCCACGTACGTAATGCAATTTATGCAATCCGTTACAAAACAATTGCATTCGTTTAATCGAAGCACATTTAGCGCCAAATAACCGCATTTAACAATACGTTCATAAACATCTTGTCGCCAGACCAGACTCGTCAGTCGCGAAACAATTGCGACAGCCAATCAGAATAATGCACCCAGTAGGTGCATCCAGGAGCAGGAGCGCAACTGCTCATTGAGCGGCTAAGGAGCAGTCAAATGTGATTGGTTCTTATCTTTAGATCCAGCTAATCACATTAAATTGCTACTTAGCCGCTATTTTCTGAAAATACCGCATAGATGCATACAATAGTAGTATAAATAGTCGTACATGATTAAATAGCAGTACAAAATGGCGTACGACACCCCCTTAAGCCTCTTGCACAATGCCAGGCAACAGGCAATAGGAACAGGAAATAACCAAAAAATCGTTAATTACAACCTAAAAAATTCGAATGCTATGATTGGTTGGCAACAGGCAATAGGCACAGAATTTCCAACGTGACGGAAACTCTGTGCCTATTTCCTGTGTCACTGTTTATTCTGCATTTATACATGATTTCTGATTTCTATTCCCTGTTCCTATTGCCTGTTGCCTGGCATTGTGCAAGGGGCTTTACTGTCGTACGTCATGGAAAACATGAAAGTAGGTAAGCTATGGGCGTTCTAACCAAAGTGGTGGTGCTTGAGGGAGGGGTGAGAGGCGGGGGGTATACCGCGGGGGGGGTTACCGCGGGGGTGAAGGGCGGGGGTCCCGCGGGGAAGTCGGTGAGGGGGGGGGTTACCGCGGGCAAGGAGGGGGAGGGGGGTACAGCGTTCGCGTTTTTTTTTGCCGCACCGCGGGGAGGGGTGAACGCGTTCGCGTTTTTGCCGCGCCGCGGGCGGGGAGGTGGAGGGGGTGACCACGTTTTCGGGCCCCACGGGGGAGGGGTCTGCGGGGTGAGGGGACCCGCGTTCGCGTTTTCGCCGCGCCGCGGGGTGAGGGGATCTGCGTTCGCGGGCGAGAGGGGTACCGCGTTTCGGGCGCCGCGGGGGAGGGGCGACCACGTTCGCGTTTTCGCCGCGCCGCGGAGTCCGCGTGCAATGGCCGCGCCGGTCCGCGTGACGTCACACGGCACGCTCCCGCTCGCGTTATCTCCCCCTCGTAGATGTTCTCTCGCGCCCCCGTCCCCCGTTCGCGCGCGTCTTCACGGTTGCGTTATCTCTCTCTCCCTCGCGCGCGGTCTCTCGCGCTCCCGGCCCCCGTTCTTTCTCCCCCGTTCGCGCGCGTCTTCTCGCTCCCGTCACCCATTATAGTTAGATCATTTTTATATTATTTTAAGTGATTTCTTTATTGGAAATAAGAGGAAGAATATTTAATAATTTATACGAGACAGATGAGAGAAAACGTTTAAGGATCGCGCGACGAGGGCAGCACGCGCATTCTTATCGAGAGTTACCGCTCTGTAATTCTAAACCGCTGACGGTGGACAAGGGAACGGTAGACAGAAAGAAAGATAATTTTAGATACAGTGATATGCATTTTAATATACATTTATTTCTCATATAATGCATCGTGTATAATATTATCTGCAGCATACGCCAACAGTTCACAATCAATAATTGAATTTTTATCATAAAATTCACGCAAGATTCTAATTGCATTACATTTATTGGCGATACAATTTTGGCGTAAAATGGCTACAAATTGTTTAAATTTGGCATATTATGTTATGCGAAAATAATCTTCGCGAGAAAAAAGACAGCTATTGAACAGCTATCAAACTTCTTTAAAACATCTTTAAAAACAACTATCAAACAGCTATCAAACAACTAAAACAGCTATCAAACAACAATCAAACAACTAAAAACAGCTATCAAATAGCTATCAAACAACTAAAAACAACTATCAAACAACTAAAAACAGCTTTAAAAACAACTAAAAACAACTATCAAACAGCTATCAAACAACTAAAAACAACTAAAAACAGTTTTTGAACATCTTTAAAAACAACTATCAAACAGCTTTTGAACAGCTTTTGAACAGTTAAAACAGCTTTAAAAACAGCTATCAAACAACTATCAAACAACTATCAAACAACTAAAAACAGCTTTTGAACAGCTAAAACAGCTTTTGAACAACTAAAAACAGCTTTTAAACAGCTAAAACAGCTTTTGAACAGCTAAAACATCTATATTATCAAAAAACGAAATAAATACGCTCGATGAAGCAAACAGCTAAACAAATAACAATGGCCAAATTTCGAGCAAAAGTAGGTGTTAACATTTATATATTCAAAATACAATAGTACAATCGAATTAGTTTACGTTTCAACCATACTTGGTCTTCTTCAGAACCGCATATACATAATTAAAGTCGAATTTACAAATAAAGGAATCGGGTACGATCCGGCGCTACGAATTTACAATCAAATCTACCCATGTCAGCAGAGAAATAGATCATATTGAATATATATTATCGGATGTTAGTCAAATTTAAAGCTGAGTCGATCGTTTGTTTGTTACGTTGCAATACTTATGTGTGTCCAAGTTGATGGTACAAGCGAGGCCATTGTCTCCAAAAACCCTCTTAGTGGCAACTGAATCAAATTTTGAAATTCAGTAGGAGCACGTGAATTTAATAATTAAGTTTGACTCGTAAAAATGGACTCACATAAGGGGTCAGTGCAACCAAACGCGAGAGTAATCTTTCCATCGTCAGATAGGAGCGTGTGTTCGTAACTAAAGATTGCGAACGACTGAGAAAATATCCGCGTCGCAAGGGCAGAGCAACCAAATCATTGTTATTAAAACACTTATGACAACAGCCTCAACACATCAAAATAAGCCTCGTTTAATAATTCTGTGTCCTTGTTTGAATTTATGCCGTTAGGCTGCTCCTTGATGTGTATCATTTCTGCAGTCAGTCTCTTTTTATAGTTATGCTCCACTTCTAAGATACGAACATTGTCCCAGTCGAAAGAATGATCAGATCCGATAATATGCTCAGAGACTACCGAATGCTTGGACGCATCTAATTTGATATTAGCTTTATGTTCTTTTATTCTAGTGCGTAGCTGCCTCTTAGTCTGACCGACGTAAGAGGCATCACAATCCTTGCAACAGATTTTATAAATTACATTATTTTTATTGAAATAAGCGTTCTTATCTTTCTAGACCTTTATAATGTTATTAAGTTTGTTGAGAATACGGTCAACCTATTCATCCTATTCAACACAAAATAGGAACTATTTTTAGTTTGGTTGACAGAGCGATGATATTGTCTCATTCTAGTTTTTATAACAAAAACTTAATATTTGTTATAAATGTATTACTTGGAAATGGGTATCCCATCGATTTTTTATTCTCGCATATCAATAGGAGACTGAGGAAACTTCAGTCTATAAAGAAGAATGACTCTGAACGTTCACAACAAATTAAAAGTTTTATCGTTTTGCCATATTTAAAATCTACTTCTGAAATTATCACCCTCAACGGTTATCAAATCAGAAAATTCCGTGGGATACCGTATTCTCAACAAACTTAATAACATTATAAAGGTCCAGAAAGATAAGAACGCTCATTTCAATAAGAATAATGTAATTTATAAAATCTGTTGCAAGGATTGTGATGCCTCTTACGTCGGTCAGACTAAGAGGCAGCTACGCACTAGAATAAAAGAACATAAAGCTAATATCAAATTAGATGCGTCCAAGCATTCGGTAGTCTCTGAGCATATTATCGGATCTGATCATTCTTTCGACTGGGACAATGTTCGTATCTTAGAAGTGGAGCATAACTATAAAAAGAGACTGATTGCAGAAATGATACACATCAAGGAGCAGCCTAACGGCATAAATTCAAACAAGGACACAGAATTATTAAACGAGGCTTATTTTGATGTGTTGAGGCTGTTGTCATAAGTGTTTTAATAACAATGATTTGGTTGCTCTGCCCTTGCGACGCGGATATTTTCTCAGTCGTTCGCAATCTTTAGTTACGAACACACGCTCCTATCTGACGATGGAAAGATTACTCTCGCGTTTGGTTGCACTGACCTCTTATGTGAGTCCATTTTTACGAGTCAAACTTAATTATTAAATTCACGTGCTCCTACTGAATTTCAAAATTTGATTCAGTTGCCACTAAGAGGGTTTGGAGACAATGGCCTCGCTTGTACCATCAACTTGGACACACATAAGTATTGCAACGTAACAAACAAACGATCGACTCAGCTTTAAATTTGACTATCATCCGATAATATATATTCAATATGATCTATTTCTCTGCTGACATGGGTAGATTTGATTGTAAATTCGTAGCGCCGGATCGTACCCGATTCCTTTATTTGTAAATTCGACTTTAATTATGTATATGCGGTTCTGAAGAAGACCAAGTATGGTCGAAACGTAAACTAATTCGATTGTACTATTGTATTTTGAATATATAAATGTTAACACCTATTTTTGCTCGAAATTTGGCCATTGTTATTTGTTTAGCATCTATATTATACTACAAACTATGTGGGAAAAGAAAATAAAACATTTTATATATACATATATAGTTTATTTAAAAAAATCATAATTATTTCTGGTGTCGCGACCACCAGTTACATATTTTTAATACATTTTGTAATGCGCAATTTTTAACATGTTTTTCACATCTTATAGTATTAGTAACATCTAGATTATTTAAAGATTCAATATCTTCGTAATCGGCATTCAAAGTCTCAATGTTTAGATTTTTTCTAGCTTTATTCTCAAGTAGATCCACCAGCCATTCTCGTTTCTGGCATCCCTTGACGTACACAAGAGTCGACGTCTCGTCGCCCTCTCCAAGCACGGCCGATGTAATTAAATGTTTCGCCATGCTGTATGGCACGTTTCCATCCTCCCATCGTAGTCCATGGTGATTTGCAATCAACCAAGAAGCGCATGATTTGTCGGATTTCATGAGGAGACTCCATGGCATGGGACATGTAAAAATGTAATGCGCCAAAACGGTCCCGTTTCTCAGAACCGCCACCTCCTTTACGACAAATTTCATCCCGACGGTGAAGCCTTGCAGATCGACAAACGTTGGTACGATCATGACGAAACGACGGAGCAATCTGTATCTTATCGCGGTACATCAGTGTATCTTATATCGCAATATCCGCTGATATTGCAATTTACATGATTTTGCGCACTACGTTCGACAATGGACAGTATTCGATTACGCGATCATGCAAAATGAGACAATAGGTGGTAGTATTTGCCGGTACATTCTCTTTGCAGTCAAATTCTATTCGCACATCCACGGTGGCGCTCTTGACAGATTCGTTTTGTCGCGAGCAATCGATGACAACAAAAGGTCCTTCCATCAGGAATGTATACAAGCTGCAAAGCGTATCACTGGAATCGTATCCGTAATAAGCTTTACGAAAACGCGCATACATATCGAAAAGGACGGCGTATCGATTTTTGCCAAAATCCAGATTCAAGTCGTCCCGCGGAAAAGAGTTAAATATGTTTTAAATATGGTTTATATTAGTCATTTATATGAACGAAATTAAACTCAAATAAAAACCAAATATTGAATATAAAAGTAATTAAATTTAAATATGTTCCAAATTTGGATCGAATTAAATTTAAATAAGATCTTGCTATTGGATTTAACTTTTCCAGGCGCATATATGGATCATATTAATCTATATATATAAAGGAAGATGTCCTGACTGACTCACTCACTCACTCACTCACTCACTCACTCATCAACGCCCAGCCCAACCCCTGAATCGAATTTTCACCAAAAGTATATGAAATAGGGGTAGAATTTTCCGGGGAGTGCCACTATGTGTATAGTTTTTCGTTACCGATTTTCTGGAAACCGGTTTTTTTTAATTTTTATAATTTTTCGAGAAATACAAAGTATATGAAATAGGGGTAGAATTTTCCGGAGAGTTGCCACTATGTGTATAGTTTTGTTGTTATCGATTTTCTGGAAACCGGTTTTTCTAATTTTCTAATTTTTCGGGAAATAATTGACCGAATCTCAAAGAATTATAGATTAAACAGGGGTAGAATTTCCGGGGAGTGCTATAAAGTGTATAATTTCGTTACCGATCTTTTTGGAAGCCGGTACCGAAATTTTTCAATTTTTCGGGAAATTAATTGACCGAATCTTAAAGAATTGTATATGAAGTAGGGTAGAATTTTCCGGGAGCGCCATGATGTGTATAGTTTTTGTTACTGATCTTTTTGGAAACCGGTTTTTATAATTTTTCCATTTTTTGGGAAATAATTGATTGAATTTCAAAGAATTATACATGAAGTAGGGGTAGAGGGAGAGGAGAGAGAGAGAGAGAGAAGGAGAGAGAAGGGAGAGAGAGAGGGGAGAGAGGAGGGAGAGAGAGGGGAGAGGGGGGAGAGAGAGAGAGAGAGAGAGAGGGGAGAGGGGGGAGAGAGAGAGAGAGAAGGAGAGAGAGAGAGAGAGAGAGAGAGAGAGAGAGAGAGAGAGAGAGAGAGAGAGAGAGAGAGAGG
>NW_027249863.1:0-66173 GCF_030848795.1 Temnothorax nylanderi
GGAATCTTATCTATCTATAGGGGAGACCGGGGCTAAGCCGACACTATTTTTTCAAAGGCAATTTTTAATATTTAATTAAAATTTTTAGGCAAATTCAATGGTACATATTTAAAGAGTGTTTCTTCAGGTACAAAATTGATTCAGGAAGTTTTGCTGTACGTCGCTTTGTTTTGCCGCCAGGAAAGGAAAAGTGACGCGAAGACTAATTTTCGAATTGAAAAATGCCGGGGCAAACTCGACACCCCGCCGGGGCAAACTCAACACTTTGTCTGATCGACACAATTTGATCTGGAACTTATTTTTTACTGTCTGAAAATGAAAATACATTGTTTATTGTGTATTTAAAAAGTACAAAAATTCGGAATAAAGTAGCTAGAACAATCATTTGAAATAATGAGAACAAAAATTGTTGAACTTTCAATTATCTTCATCTAAACTCATGTCTGAAAAACAATTAATGCAAGGTAAACTCGCGATCGGACGTGCGCATACATTTGTCATGAGCCATACGGCTGCATGACAAGCATCGTTTGTTACTGGGAGCCGACGAAACGGCGTGGTGTTGACTTTGCCCCGGACGTCGTTTTTCACTTTTGTCACTTCAAAAACATGAACATTTTGAAAATATGCAAAAACGATTATCGGATTCATATAGAGCATCAAATTTCCCATCAAAATCACTTACCGGTAGATTCGCAAGAGTAAAGCTCGATGAAAGAGTAGACATTTTCGAGAGATCAGAAAAATTACTTTTCACTATCAAAAACGCTTATGTCGCGTTAAAAATTACACTATAACTCAGAATGTTACCAAATTCCGTTGATAATACTGGCACATAAAGACGCATTTACAGTAGGAAAGGCAAGTTTCTACGATAGATTTAAATTGGCAAAAAGCCTAGTGTCAAGTTTGCCCCGTTGTCGGCTTAGCCCCGGTCTCCCCTACTGTCTGCCTCTGCCTCTGCCTCGTCTAATGCCCCAATGATAGTATGGTGATGAAAGTCTGTACAGAAAGGCCATAAATCTTTCTTCTTGCCGCCGTATCCCCGTGGCTCTGCCTCTTGGTCTTTGAACTGTAAAATAATATGTATATTGTATAAGAAATTTTATGAATTAAATACATATAATATGAATTAAATTTATATATAACGAGAAGATATTTATTAATTTCGATAAACATATTACCTTGTCTATTATCTTCGGTATAAATTACGGACTGCACAACTTGTATCAGTTGTATTGTGGAGTCCACTCTTATAATGTGGCATACTTTTGAATTGATAGTATAATTACTGTCATTAATAACAATTCTTTCCACTGAAATATTATTTATGGTAATAGGAGAGAATAAATTATATATAAATAACCAGTACGTTATAGTGAGCTATGTTCTCTTCTAGCTATATTAATTTTTGCCATCATATTGTGACAGCAGGCCATGCACCATTTCTGCTGTGTTTCTGCTGTTATTAGCTCATATGGCTCATGTCCAATTCTTGCTACATTTTTACTATCACATTGTGACTGCATGTTGTGCACGATTTCTGCCCGCGTTTCTGCGATTACATTGTGGGCAGCAGATCGTGCTGCTAGAAATAAGCTTAATGAGGACGCAGGGGACAGGAATCTGCTCGATGGTCATGCTCGGATCTGCTGGCATACTGTCGCATTCTGCTAGCATTTGGCTATTAGGGAATAGTGTAATAGTAATAGCATAATGTTAAAGCTAAATGGCGCGCGCGAAGCGCGCGCGTCTGTAATGTCTAGTGTCATATATTGAAGAGACCGACGTATCTTACGAAGAAGTATCTTAATAAATAAAATTTTTACATTTGTTTGGACTTTACGTCGTAATATCTTCGCTTATTAATTTACCTACTAGATCGATCGATAACATGCGAGCGCGATATCGAAACTGGCGATACTATAGTATCGCCAATGTCGAAAAAGTGAAAGTTACATTTCTCTGATATATATATATATATTGAGATATATTGAGAGACGTCGACGTTAGTAGAAATATCTTAATATAAAAATTTTCGCATTCGACTTTGCGTCGCAATATCTCCGCTCGTAGGACACGTAGCGGAAAAACTAAAAACACGTTGGCCTTTGGCCAACTCGAACGTGCGTATCCCATACGTATAAAGTAAAGTACCAGTTCAAATACAGATAGCGAATTGGTTTCAGTCATAAAATGTTCCATAATTTATGTGCTTTTAAAATATGCACAATGAGATTTCCGTGCTTATTCCCTTTCGCCGACCTGAACGTGAATACCCCATACGTACAAGAGTAAAGAACCAGTTTAAATACAGATAGCGAATTGATTTTAGTTTTAAAAATGTTTCACATATTATATGCTTTTAAATTATGCATAATGAGATTTCTGTGCTCATCCCTTTCAGCCGATCCAATGTAAGCACCCTATACATACAAGAGTAAAGTACTAATTCAAATATAGATAGCAAATTGGTTTAGTCTTAAAATGTTCCACAATTTATATGCTTTTAAAATATGCACAATGAAATTTCTGTGCTCATCCCCTTCAGCCGACCTAAACGTAAGCACCCTATACATATAAGAGTAAAGTACCAGTTCAAATACAGATAGCGAATTGGTTTTAGTCTTAAAATGTTCCATAATTTATATGCTTTAAAATATGCACAATGAGATTTCTGTGCTCATCCCCTTCAGCCAACTCAACGTAAGCACCCTATACATACAAGAGTAAAGTATCAATTCAAATACAAATAGCAAATTGGTTTTAGTCTTAAAATGTTCCACAATTTATATGCTTTTAAAATATGCACAATGAGATTTCTGTGCTCATCCCCTTCAGCCGACTCAAACGTAAGCACCCTATACATACAAGAGTAAAGTATCAATTCAAATACAAATAGCAAATTGGTTTTAGTTTTAAAATGTTTCACAATTTATATGCTTTTAAAATATGCACAATGAGATTTCCGTGCTTATTCCCTTTTGTCGACCTGAACGTGAATACCCCATACGTACAAGAGTAAAGTACCAGTTCAAATATAGATAGCGAATTGATTTTAGTCTTAAAATGTTCCACAATTTATATGCTTTTAAAATATGTACAATGAGATTTCTGTGCTCATCCCCTTCAGCCGACTCAAACGTAAGCACCCTATACATACAAGAGTAAAGTATCAATCCAAATACAAATAGCAAATTGGTTTTAGTTTTAAAATGTTTTACAATTTATATGCTTTTAAAATATGCACAATGAGATTTCCGTGCTTATTCCCTTTTGTCGACCTGAACGTGAATACCCTATACGTACAAGAGTAAAGTACCAGTTCAAATATAGATAGCGAATTGATTTTAGTCTTAAAATGTTCCACAATTTATATGCTTTTAAAATATGCACAATGAGATTTCTGTGCTCATCCCCTTCAGCCCGACCCAAACGTAAGCACCCTATACATACAAGAGTAAAGTACCAATTCAAATACAGATAGCAAATTGGTTTTAGTCTTAAAATGTTCCACAATTTATATGCTTTTTAAAATATGCACAATGAGATTTCCATGCTTATTCTCTTTCGCCGAGCTGAACGTGAGTACTCCATACGTACAAGAGTAAAGTACCAGTTCAAATACAGACAGCGAATTGGTTTTTGTCTTATAATGTTCCATAATTTATGTGTTTTTAAAAACACTACAAAAAAGCGTGATATTCGTACAAAATTACCTTTTTCAAAAAAATGCGCCAAGTACACGCATAGTAGTATATATGTATTATGTTGTTACCTCGAAAAAAAACAAAGTGGTAGTATTATACCTCGAAATAACATCCTGTACATACTGTTTATAAAATGCGTAATACTACAAAAAGGCGTGATATCTATACAAAATTACCTTTTTTAAAAATGCATATTTACCCTATTATATATAAATAAAGCAAATTATAATTTTGAAAGAAAAAATTTAATAAATATTTTTAACTGTAGAAACGTAAAAAATACGTTTCTTAAATCATGATTTAAATCATATTTTAAACACATTTTTGTTCAAACGTTTCTTAATGGTTCTTTACGGTTATGAAACTAACTATATATACGTTCAAAAAACGTATAACTAATATTATGTGCTACCTGGGTTTTTTACGAGCAGAATCAATCACTATTTGTACTTGCGTTTGGGAATAATTTGTACTGTAAAAATATAAAGTTTTATTAGTAGAATCAATCACTACTTGTACACTCGGGATAATTTGTGAAAATATAAAGTTTTAGATTTTGTATCCTTACCGTTCGTTCGGAAACTACCCTCGATTTTCTCTACTTTAAAGTATTTAAAAAAATTTGAAGATTTTAAAAGTAGGGGAGACCGGGGTTAACTCGACACTATTTTTTCAAAGGTAATTTTTAATATTTAATTAAAATTTTTAGGCAAATTTAATGGTATATATTTAAAGAGTGTTCCTTCAGGTACAAAATTGATTCAGAAAGTTTTGCTGTACGTCGCTCTGTTTTGCCGCCAGGAAAGGAAAAATGACGCAAAGACAATTTTCGAATTGAAAAATGCCGGGGCAAACTCGACACCCCGCCGGGGCAAACTCAACACTTTGTCTGATCGACACAATTTGATTTGGAACTTATTTTTTACTGTCTGAAAATAAAAATACATTTTTTATTGTGTATTTAAAAAGTACAAAAATTCGGAATAAAGTAGCTAGAACAATCATTTGAAATCATGAGAACAAAAATTGTTGAACTTTCAATTATCTTCATCTAAACTCATGTCTGAAAAACAATTAATGCAGGTAAACTCACGATCGGACATACGCATACATTTGTCATGATGAGCCATACGGCTGCATGACAAGCATCGTTTGTTACTGGGAGCCGATAAAACGGCGTGGTATTGACTTTGCCTCGGACGTCGTTTTTTACTTTGTCACTTCAAAAATATGAAAATTTTGAAAATATCTAAAAACGATTATCGGATTCATATAGAGCATCAAATTTTCCATGAAAATCACTTACATATAGGTTTGCAAGATTAAAGCTTGATGAAAGAGTAGAAATTTCGAGAGATCAGAAAAATTACTTTTCACCATCAAAAATGCTTATGTCGCGCTAAAAATTACACCATAACTCAGAATGTCATCAAATCCTGTTGATAATACTAGCACATAAAGACGCATTTACAGTAGGAAAGGCAAGTTTTTACGATAGATTTAAATTAGCAAAAAGTCTAGTGTCAAGTTTGCCTCAATGTCGACTTAGCCCCGGTCTTCCCTACATAATTTTAGAGTTATTTAACCGACCCAGCAACTAATTCCTTTAATATATTTTACTTCTGTCATGATGCTAATACCCCCATTCTTTATTCATTTGGTTGATATTCGTAGTCGGATCTCATTTTTATGATCGTCTTAAGTACAATCTTAAGATAAGTCAATCACAAAGCATTTTAAGACATTACTTAAGATGGTCTTGAAATAAGATTTGACTATAAATAACGGGCTATTAATTAAATTGTATTATGTAAATATATATTTTCTTTACAGGTCTTCTGGGAAAAAAAAAAAAAATATATATATATATATATATAATCCGGCTGCTCTTTGGCGCTATATAACGGCTGCCACAATCGCTGGCAAACATTGGCTGCTATTAGCGCTAAATTTTGGCTGTTTACGGCTATAGTTTTAAAAAAGCTGCATTAGCAGTCATAGAAAAACATCTTATTTTTAACAACTAACATGTCTGTACACACAAAAAAATACATTACTTTAATGCCTACAGACAGAAATATAATTGTCCAGGGCCAATGGCTGATGGACATACATGTGGATCATTTCCATCGACTTTTACAAAATTGTTCCGATTATAGACCGGTAGAAACACGGCAATTGCCTGATACGATTCAATCTGTATCACAAGATAAAAAACACATTCAAATATTGTATAGTAGTTCGTCACATTGGGTGTGTAGTTATTATGATTGGAAAAAGTTGGTAAGAAATAATTTATACAAGCAACATAATATAGATGCATATTTTACATAAAAGCAATGTCTGACAATGTTTATATATATATTAACAACTTCAGACACATTTCTTTATAAGGTGTAATTTTTTTCTGTTAAGATTAAGATGCGTAATACTACAAAAAGGCGTGATATCCGTACAAAATTACCTTTTTCAAAAAAAGGTAAAAAAAAGGCGCCAAGTACACGCATAGTAGTATATATGTATTATGTTATTACCTCGAAAAAAACAAAGTGGTAGTATTATACCTCGAAATAACACCCTGTACATACTGTTTATAAAATGCGTAATACTACAAAAAGGCGTGATATCCGTACAAAATTACCTTTTTTAAAAAAAAGGTAAAAAAAGGCGCCAAGTACACGCATAGTAGTGTATATGTTGTTACCTCGAAAAAAAAAAAACAGTGGTAATATTATACCTCAAAAAAATCTAAGTAACAAGTGGTAGACCTAATCTTTGTATCTCGAAAAATCTCGAAAAAACCTAAGCAGTAGTATCTTTACCTTAAAAAAACCGAAGTAACAAGTGGTAGACGTAATCTTTGTATCTCGAAAAATCTTGAAAAAACCTAAGCAGTAGTATTTTATTTAAAAAAAATTATAACTCAAGTGATACACACCTTATTAAAGATGAGTCGCGCTTCAAGTGATCTATTACAATTACAAAAAAGAAATGATATCTCTTTTTAAATTACAGCGCCAATTACAGAGAGAATATACATTGAGAATCTTTGTATTTCGAAAAATCTCGAAAAAAACCTAAGCAGTAGTATTTTTATTTCCAAACATGTTGTTACCTAGAAAAAAACAGTGGTAATATTATACCTCAAAAAAATCTAATTATATATATACCTTAACAAAATTATTATTATATCACGAAATTGCGTTACCAAACTCAATCCAAGTGATATATATTTCAAAAAATTATCTCACAAAATTGTCTCACAAAAATTGTCTCACAAAATTGTCTGATAAAAATTGTCTCACAAAATTGTCTCACAAAAATTGTCTCACAAAATTGTCTCACAAAAATTGTCTCACAAAATTATTAAATTACAAAATTGTTACTTTATTCAATCCAAGTGATATCTACCTCGAAAAAACCTAAATAACAAGTGGTATCTATTAAAAAAAAAAATATGTGAAATCTTTTAATACTGCGCCAATTACAAAGAGAGAATATATATATTATATATATACCTTAACAAAATTATTATTATATCACGAAATTGCGTTACCAAACTCAATCCAAGTGATATATATATTTCAAAAAAATATATGAAATCTTTCTTTAAATTACGCCAACTACAAAGAGAATATATATATTGCTTTGAAAAATAATTGTAGTGCAACTACTCTTAAAAAATAAAACAAAATTGTGTTACCTAACTCAACCCAAGTGGTATGTATCTTTGTATTCCTGAGGATCTTTCTATCAACCCAAGTGGTAGTAGTTTTAATTCTCCTTGATAAAATTATAATATTACAAAGAATCATTTAATCATTTTAATCACAAAGAATTAAAGAGGTAACATTATAAAATAAAAATATTTAATTAAAATAAAATAAATAAATTTTTCTTGTAAAAAACTTGGCGCTGCTTTTTTAACCCTTAAATGCCACACCTCTCAAGAATCTCGTAAATGACACATGGGGTCTAAAGACCCCAGCATGAAAAATGTCTCCTTACTCATTGATTTTTTTATATTTAGTTATGAAAATTATTTTCAATGTTGTTCAAGGCTTAGAAAAGAGAATAAAATGCTTATATTATTAAAATTTCAATTTCAACATAGTATAAAAAATTTAAAAAATTAAATAAACTGAGTACTGCTAAGTGTACAACCGGGTAGGTCAATCACTCAACTATCATCAATGGGAGCATGAGCTCCATTTTTGGGGGAACATTTAAAAATATATCATTGTAAAGGGTCTGGGGTCCGCTGGACCCGGGTGGCATTTAAGGGTTAATAAAGTCTATCCAGACAAACTTGCATAGGTGCATAAGCATATGCATAAAGAGATGGATTGGTCTATTTCCTTTTGCACATATATCTAAACCAATCAATTTCTTACGCTTATGTTTATGCGCGATGCAAATTTGTCTGGATAGACTTTAAAAAAGCAGCGCCAAGTTTTTTACAAGAAAAATTTATTTATTTTATTTTAATTAAATATTTTTATTTTATAATGTTACCTCTTTAATTCTTTGTGATTAAAATGATTAAATGATTCTTTGTAATATTATAATTTTATCAAGGAGAATTAAAACTACTACCACTTGGGTTGATAGAAAGATCCTCAGGAATACAAAGATACATACCACTTGGGTTGAGTTAGGTAACACAATTTTGTTTTATTTTTTAAGAGTAGTTGCACTACAATTATTTTTCAAAGCAATATATATATTCTCTTTGTAGTTGGCGTAATTTAAAGAAAGATTTCATATATTTTTTTGAAATATATATATCACTTGGATTGAGTTTGGTAACGCAATTTCGTGATATAATAATAATTTTGTTAAGGTATATATATAATTAGATTTTTTTGAGGTATAATATTACCACTGTTTTTTTCTAGGTAACAACATGTTTGGAAATAAAAATACTACTGCTTAGGTTTTTTTCGAGATTTTTCGAAATACAAAGATTCTCAATGTATATTCTCTCTGTAATTGGCGCTGTAATTTAAAAGAGATATCATTTCTTTTTTGTAATTGTAATAGATCACTTGAAGCGCGACTCATCTTTAATAAGGTGTGTATCACTTGAGTTATAATTTTTTTTAAATAAAAATACTACTGCTTAGGTTTTTTCAAGATTTTTCGAGATACAAAGATTACGTCTACCACTTGTTACTTCGGTTTTTTTAAGGTAAAGATACTACTGCTTAGGTTTTTTCGAGATTTTTCGAGATACAAAGATTAGGTCTACCACTTGTTACTTAGATTTTTTTGAGGTATAATATTACCACTGTTTTTTTTTTTTCGAGGTTATTTTATACGTTATTTTATATTATAACTATTTCTATTATAATTTATATAATATACATTTATATAATATACATTTTTTATATCAAAATAATTTATTTTTTATATCAACAATATAATTATTTTTGTCGTAAAACATTGATGTTATAAAAAAACATTATTATAAAAAAATCAACTGATTGTGGGATTTAAACGAGTTTACAAATTATGAAGCAATTACTTATCCACTACACCAAATACTTGTATGTGAGTATCCTAATAAATTCTACTCTAAAAATGCTATATTTATTATTAAAATATCTCGGAAACGATTGACCGTTGGCACCCAAATTAGGATATCATTACATATTTGAGAAAATTTTCTCTGTAATCCTGTCAAGTTTCATCAAAATCGGCGGAGTTCAGTTCCGAGCCCTCTCTTGTAAGACTAAAATTAACAGGCTTCTAAGTTCATCTTTGTTCATCTAACAGTCGTCTGACTTCTAAACGGTGAATTAGATTTTGTTCGAGAAGTTCTGTATGAATAAATATGTCAAAAATTATTAATACACCTAAAAAAGAAAAAATATTGAGGAAAAATAGATATTTTAATTTAAATTATTTCCCCCAATTATAATTTTACGATTGACTAAGGGTGTTTAGAAATTAGAAATTAATGAAGAACTTCAGAGTCACAATCTGATATATATCTAATACATATATCTTACAATATATATATATATATATAAACTCTCATAAACTATCTTTATTGCTTATCCCCGCAGGGTTTGAAAGGCGTTTTTATAAGGAACGTTACCCAAACCTTTACACTACTACCCTTCTCCTCTCACTTTAACCCTTTGGACCAACAGCATAACGTTTCTTCCGAAAGACGGAGCCCAGTTTTCTCAGCACAAGAGCCTATCTTGCACGGAGGGGCGCAGCTGCCGGAAAAACATTCCATGTTTACATGGCTCTAGTGGACTCGAACCTGGTTCCTCAGATTACGAGTCTGGCGCTCTACCACTAGACCACACTGCCGCCCTTATATATATTGTCACGACTTTTTTCACTCCCGGAGCGGTCCGGGGCGTGTGCCGGATCAAAAGGGGAAAGGAGAGCGGGATGGTAGGCCTCTCCGGTGATTCTCTCGCACCTCAGACACTCCACGAAACGATTCTAATGTTGGGCGCCAGACGCGTAAATTCGCGTCCACGAAATCGCGAGAAACCAAAAACGAGACGCAAAACGACATAAGTCGGTGTGCGAGGGAATGGCTAGCTCGACCTAATAGCAGGGCGGGGTTGATGGAGGGCAGCGCGGTACTTGGCGGGGTGACGTGTGAATTATTAACTCAGTCAGTAACAAATAAAGAGCAACGTTTATTATGTAATAGAACAAGGGCCCTGATGGCGTTCACTAATAAGGAAAATGCTGGCGCGGTTGATAACGCGGGCGTCAATTTTCAAATAACAAAACGATAGTAACGCAGACGCCAGAAAACACGAAGAATGAAAAAAATTTTGTAAACGCGCGGAAGGCGTCGTTATTCAGCAAAATAATATCAGGAGAAACTCAAACTCCCAAGATCGCCAACGTCATATAAACTACGCAGGTAATAATAAGAGTATTAAACTGACGAATAATGTAGAACATCGGCGCAAGTTACGACCGAATACGACATAACTGGGATGAACGCGAAACAATAGCGTAAAATGCCGCGAAATGATAGTGCGCCACGCTCGGAGTGCGTGAACGCAAGGTCCAAACCCGTGCAGGGATTCTGTCACCAAACAATCTTAATCTAACGCAAGTAATAATCTTAATCTAACGCAGGGAATAATCTTAAACTAACGCAGGGCATAATCTTAAACTAACGCAGAGAACGAACGTGACGCGAGTAACGTCCCAACGCAAGAGGGAACGAACGCAAGGTGTGATATCGCCGAGGATAT
Source organism: Temnothorax nylanderi (assembly GCF_030848795.1). Classification (NCBI taxonomy): domain Eukaryota; kingdom Metazoa; phylum Arthropoda; class Insecta; order Hymenoptera; family Formicidae; genus Temnothorax; species Temnothorax nylanderi. Next base: position 10,952 of record NW_027249863.1, read on the forward strand.
CCTAACGCGAAGAATAAGGCGCCGAGGCGTTCGACGTAACGCGAAACACGATTCTAACGCGAGGAAGTATGCGGAATTACCGCAAGCAATACTATAACTAACGCGAAATTACCGATTTAACCTTGCAACCGTTCGCTCAGCTACGGAGACGGGGACACACCGGAGGTAACAACCGCCACGGAACCGGCAAACACCCGCGATCCATAGAGTAAGAGACCGGACAAGCGAGCCCGAAGAGCCCTTAAGGCTGGCGTTTGCGTAGGCGATCGGGGTGCGACAACGAGGGGAACCGGGGGCAGCGTGACCCCGGCGGGCGGGCCGGAGGGGCCCGGCAGAGAGAGACGACAGTCCGGACGGAGCGAGAGACGCGCGCGAAAGACACGGCCAGACGCCGCAAAGGTCCGACGAAGGGCTCGCGAGATAGCGGAACCGCGCCGGATTGACCCCGGCGGGGGAGCCGGGCGACCCAGCACGGGCGAAAGAACAACCGGGACGCGACCCGGGATGCGAGTCGAGACCGCCGACGCGATCCGCGGCGCGAAGCACAGCGGGGGGCGAAGATAGCGGGGACAAATCGTGTCCCCCGGAAGTCGGGACACGAGAGTCCGGGCCGTAAAAGAGAAGCGGGGCACGGTCAAAAAGCCCTGCCGAAAGTCCCCCGCACAGGCGGAAGCGCCGTCAGACAACCAGGGGCCGAGATACCAGGGACACGCGATGTCACCGGGAAGTCAGGAACCGGGAGCTTCCGGCGGGGGCAAACGCACGGGGCGTCACCGGGGGCATCACCAAAGATAAACCAGGCGACCAGCGGAACTCCACGGCAGCGCGGTCCCCAGATAGAAGAACCGGGGGCCCGGGGTCCGAGACGATCCATGTGTGCGAACCGGGGAAGAAAGTTCGCGCGACTCGAGACGGTGACAGGGGGTACGGCAAGGACCCACGCGAGCGTATCGCGGCGCCCGGAGGGCGTCGCAGGGCAACATACGGGGCGGCGCGACACTCGAGCGCGAGTGGAGGCGCGCGGCGAGCGGATAACATTAACGGTCGGGGCGGAAGCCGGAGAAGCCCGGCACGCGAACCGCGCGTGACATCGAGCGCGCAAACACGAAAAAAAAGGGCCGAAAGAAAAGAGAAAGCTGGTACGGCCCGGCGCGGAAAAGTACCGCGACGGAGTAGGGGCCGATGGTGGGAGCGACGGGACCGAAGTGGGGACGCCGCGAGAGCACGAGAACTCGGGGCAGTCGCTCGGATATCGTGGTCGCGGTAACACGTACTTCGAACTCGCTCATAATAGACGGACTTAGCGCGTAGTTTAGCGCAGCGATATAATACAACCGAGCACTCCCGCGTACATTCGCGTTAAACATAACTCGTAGCAACATTGCGAGCGGTAATTAATTACCAATAACGACGGCGTTCGACGAGAGTGTCAGCGTGACGTGCACATGGTGCGACAACCTTTGTAACCAAAGACGACGATCTGAAATAAAGTTATCGTTTGTTAAATATACGCAGTGTGAAGTTAATTTGAATTACTTACCTGCGACTTACCTTGTCCCACGGCATCGATCCAGCGTTGTCCAGCGGTGTTCCAGTATGCGATAAGGCGAGGATCTGGGAACGTCAGCGGCAGTTGAGATCCATCCGGGGCGAGAAGCTGAAATAGAAATCGGTCGATTAGTTAAACACGCACGTTCTCCACTTACCTATTCGGTCGGCGAGTGGTCCCACGTTGTCCAGCGGTGATCCAACAGGAGAGGCAGCGGCGGCGCGGGAATCCATCCAGCGGCGAGAACCTGAAAGGAAAAGGGGATTAACGTAGCAGTGCGACAACGGCGGACCGGGATTTCGATATTTACCTTCTTTGTGGAAAGGGGTTAAACCGAGTGGCGACCGTTTGATAGGCAAATCTGGCTGAAAAGTTGAATTATCGCGTGGTCCACGTACCCATAAAGTGACGTCCGGTCACAGTGACAGGGGGGCGGGACACGCGGGAGCGTACCCACGGAGCATCACACGCGAACGAATCTGCAGGCCAACCCATCAACACGGCCAAAGGGGAGGTCCATCGGGGAGGAGTAGGCAGCCGTTTAGCACAGCCAGGCGAACCGCAAGTCGAAAAGTCTCTCGAATGGCGACCGTGACAGGACGCGTATGCGTCTGTGGTGCGTGATGAGAGCGCGGAAGCGCGAGCAGCGAATCGAGTGCGCGAGTGCGTAGTTGCAGCGACCCGTAGAGGCCACGGTGCGGAGCGGCGGCCTTCGTGTCATCACAACGTGCGCAACAAGTGCGAGATCGCGTGAGGCGCGATATAAAAACTCGTCCGAAACGCGTACGGGCGCGAAGTGCGTGAAAGGGAACCCGCGAGAGCCGAGGGCGCGAAAAGAAGAAAGAAGAAGCGAAGGTGCGGCACGAGCACCGAGGGAGGAAACCTGCAGAGCCAAAGAAAGCAGGGCAACCGCCCGAAGAAACGCATCGATCGGGAGATCGAGAATGCCCCAGGTGAAGCGAATCTCGGAAGAAGAGAGACCGCTTCGTGACGCCAATAAGACGCGCGGCGGAGGAACGCGGGGTGGCAACGCATAGCGCGCCGGCCGCCCAAAACCACGCGTTGAAAAGCCGAGCGGGTGATTACGAACGACATCGAATTCACGAGTGAGTAACCGAAGGGCGGTCACCATAGGGTCGAGATCAAGAACGAGAGGAAGGACGAGTTGTACGCGGGGAAGCCGTATGGCCACCGTGGTACGGACACCGTCGAGGATAGAACGGAGAACGAGCGACAGCTAGCGTCGCAGGTGCAACAGCTCGTGGCGCAGTTGGAGGAGGTGGCGGCGGAGAACCGACGCCAGCGTGAGTTGATCGCAATGTACGATGCGGGGCGCGGTCTAACGGGAGGGAGCCCCGTGCAACGAATAGACGAGCGCGCGTATCGCGGTCAAGCGACACGAGAGGAGAAGGGTACAGAGGTCCCGTTACACGCCCGACTCCCAAGAGGAGGTTGGATCAAGAACCCTTTCGACGAACTTGCCTACAAAGGCAAAACGGACCGACGAAACCCGATACGTTTCCTCGAAAAATTCGAGAGACTCGCCAATTACGAAGGCGTCGCGGAGGAAGAGCAGCTGTTCTACTTCGGACGCTGCATGAAGGGGGCGGCCGCGCAGTGGTACGAGCTGCAGGTCACGGAGGACATACACGAGATGAAAACAAGGTTCAAGCAGCACTTCTGGGGATGCCAAGCCCAGATGCGGTTTCGCCAGCAGGTGTACTTTGGCAAATATCGGCCGGGGAAAACGTCCCTCACCGATTACGCATTGGACATGGCGAGACAGGCCAAGACCCTCGTACCGCCCATGACGGACGAGGAGATTGTACAAACCATACGCGAGCATTTTGACGGAGATATAGCACGGGAATTGCGACCGTCAGTGCGTAGTGTCAGCGAATTAATAGATATGCTTGACACAATAGAAAATGAGAGAGAGACAAGACGCTTGCGCGCGGGCGCGCGACAAGCCAACGAAAGAGCGCCCAATCGCACGGACTACAGCAGGGCCACGCCCACGGTCCACGGATACAACGCTACCGGCGACACCCGTCGAGACAATTTCACCAGACGCGACGCGGCGAAGGACTCGCCGCCCACAAAGTCTGCCAGCTGGCGAAAGACGGAGTCGCCGGACAGTCGAAGACGGGGCGGAGTGGACATCGTGGAGATGCCAGAAAGTGACGATCAGGAGGCAAAACCAAGGATAACAAGATATGCTCGCGACAGCAATGGCGCATATCGAAGGAAAGAGGCCCCACGCGAGGACTACCGCGACAAGGCGCGAACAAAGACGGACGAGAGGGGCGGTCGAAAGCTGGCGGCCATCACCACCAAAGGAGAACTGTCGAACGCGCCTCGCGAGGGAGAAAGCGAATCCTCTGAGGGGAGCAACAAGGAGTGCTGTGTGATAACGCGACAGGGAAAGAGCAAGTTCCGTAAGGAGATGAGCGAGACCATCGGGCTCGAAATACGGAAAGTGCGAGAAATACAAGCGCCATGGGCGATAGTACCGATGGTGGAGATGCAATTCAGGAAATGCTCGGTCCAAGCGCTCGTCGATACGGGATCACAGATCACCGCGATCAAGCCCGAGACGTGCCGAAAACTAACAGAAGCGGGCGAGGCAATGGAGATCATCCCCGTGAAGGGATTTAACATTGTGGGAGCGTTCGCCAGGAGAGGAGTGCCGGTGAAGACGAAGGCGAGGATCATGTGCCGGTACAGGGAAGAATAGTTCATCCACGAATACTATATCGTCCGAAAATTGCCGGTAGACATGATACTGGGGGCCGACTTTCACGCCCGATACCAGCTGCGCCTGACGTACGATCGAAAGTTAAAGGTGGCGTTCGGATGCTTGCTCGAGACGAAATTAAAGGAGGCTCAGATCAGGGTCTGCGAAAAGATGGAACGGTGGCAGGCCCGGATCACGACCGACAACGACGAGGGGACACCCGCGGTGGAGGGGCTGCTCCACGACATGGTGATGCGCAGCGCAGTCATCAAGGCAAAGGAGGAGATGAGAAGACGAGTCCGAAACGAGCTCATAGGCCCAAGAGCGCCGCGGGAAGAAGGAAGACCCGCACGTCGAGAGCTGTTCGCGGAGGACCGCAATGCGAGCGCGAAAGCCGAAGATGACGGGGAGCCGTCGCCGCTGAAAAGGGCAACGGTCCGCGTGTTATATAACGAGCCGCACGACAGCGACTATGTGCCCTCAACCAGCGGGGAAGAATCCAATCTGACGGGGAGCGAAACATCGAGCGGGATAACATTGAGAGACCGAGGAAGCGCCCGAGTGACATTCGCGGACGAGTGGGAGCTCGTGCCGGTGGTGACGCGGGACGCGAGAATTGAGCGGTGGAAAAGGGAGACCCCGAACGACGGGAGTTCCGAAAGCGGCAGCGGCACCACGCAAACAACGTCACCCGCCCGCGAGCGACGACCTGTGGGACCAACGTGCCGCGAGAGCGACGACGAGATCACCGAGATCGCGGAAAACCCAGTGAGAACCCGGGCAAACACGCGCGTGACGGACAGCGAAAGGCTCACGAGAATAAGGGCGCGCCCTTGGGACGGCATCGCAAAACGACGCAGGAGCGTCACGGGGTGCGTTTCGTACGTTCGCGAGGTGACACGGACCGGTGACACGCAGGGAGCGCGGACGAGCTCACGCGGACAGCGCGCGTATCGCGAACCGACGATCGGCGGGATCGCACCGCGGGAAGGTCATTCCGGACCCGACCGGCGTCGACGAAGGATCAACGACGAACCGGAGCCCGGAGGGATAATCGCGAGATCAGTCCGCAGGCCAAGCGAGACCGTCGCGATGGAGGGACAACCACGCGACTACCGACGATCAGCGGCGGGAGGCGCAGGACGGAGCGGCGAGCGGACCATGGCGGAGACGAGTGCACCGGGAGTGGACATGCAGATGGACGCCCTTGAGCAGGAAATCCGAGCACTCCCGGAGTTGATAAGGCGGTTACAGACGGGGGTCGAGCGAGTGCGGAGGCACCGCGAGTATGTGCGGGAGCGTCGCGACGCGGAGAGGGCCGTTCTCTTGACGGAGCGGTACCTGGCAATGGTCCCGGACGCGGAGACCGGGGTGTGGGAAGACGTACGAGGAGTACGTAGCCGCATGGCGGAGGTCATGCGAGAGGTCGCTGAAGCCGAGCGCGAGCGAGGCAACCAGGTGCACTACCGAACGGTGCACGTACTGGGCCACATAGGCGACGAGGAAGACGTCGCGGAGGTGACCCTGATGGCGGCGGTAAGATGGCCGTACGGGCCGGACAATACCCGGTCGCAATTCGACCTCACGCTGCGGTTTCGCGGAGAGGAAATGACCACCGACGTGGAAATTGGAGCTCGCGAAGATGACGCGGGGCGGACGCTAACACCGGAGCATCCGGCGGAAGCGTGGGAACCAACCGCCGACGCAGGCTCCGAACGACCAAGGTCGAGGGCGAACAGTGGGGCCGCCTCGACGCTGATGTCGCTAACACCCATGCAGGAGGCCAACACCCTGGGGCGCGAGGAGCTAGAAAAATTCGCGAGGGAGATGGAGATCCCCAGCACCTCTGCGGTGAACGCGGAGACACCACGTCACGGGCAAATCATGCGTGGCCCCGACCCGGACGGGTATGCGATTAGCGTGGAGAATATCTCCTACGACGGGGAGTCGGGCTCGGCGACGCAGCGAGAACCGGCCGGGCAAGACGTCAGGCGGGAGGACTATCCGGTCTCCGTCCTGACATTGATGGAACGGGACGGCGACCCCACACAAACGACGGAGGACGAGACCGAGACGACCACATCCATCGATGATGTTTCGGCCGAAACCATCGCGGCGGTGACGATGCGCGGGGACACGACCGACGCGGAGACGGAAGGAGAAGAGGCGCAGGGCTGCCCGCCACAGGCCGTCGGTGAACGGCGGGCCGCCAAGATCGCGGGGCAGCGAACGCGTGAGATGGTAGAGTGGGAGTGCGCGGAGTATAAGAAGCGCAAGGCCGAGAAGCGGAAGGAGTCGCGAAGGAAGCGCAGCGGCAAGGAGCAGCAATCCCAGACTGGCGAACCCCGCCAAGAGGGATACGGGGAGGCAACAGAGGCGGCAGCCCCACGGCAAAGGCTCGACCCGCGGGGAAGTCCCCGGGTGATACTCAGGCGCAGCGATGAGCCGCAGCGGCGACGCTGGAGGGATCAGATTCCAACGGGCGGGCCAAGGGAGATGGCTATCGACGCGCCCGAACCGAGGGGCGCGCCGGAAGAGATCATCGTCCACCCAGACCTGCCATTACCGGAAGCCGGGGCGAACTCGGACGGGACGTTCCTGAGCCCGAGCACCCGCTCGCGGTACAGCGACTTCTCCCCCAGTGAGGGGCGAAACGGGATCCCAGGAGTGAGGGAGTCCCACCAGGACGAACGGGTTCGAGATGCGCAACCCGGAAGCGGAAGAGGAAGTTTCCTCTCGTTGTTACGTACGTAAGCCGATCAGGCGGAAGAATTTAAGTTGCGGGCCGAACAGGCACGAGTTTCTTTTAAGCGTTGCGTTTGCGATTTAGTTTTTAATTTTCTACGTAACAACATAGATGGCCACTTTAATTTTGCGTTGTGCGTTTCATTATATGTTTCCGCGTTAAAAAAGGTTTAGACGACCGAGACAGAGGCGCGGTCAAGCGGGACCCCGTGACGGGGATACCTAGCATAATTTGTGTTAACAATTTTGGTTCCGTTTTTTGGTTTTTGGCAAGTGCCGTTAACAAGTTTAGTTTACTACACCCGCGGAGCGGGAACAGCTTACTTAAAGGGGAGTTAAGTCTCACGGAGGCGAAAGCTATCGCCAAGTTCAGTGGTCGCGCGTGCGCAGCAAACGCGCCTTGGTTCCTTTGATTTTGAGTGTCGTTTGGGCGAGAGCCGCTGACGCCGGAATTAGTTTAATTGACGACAATCCAGCTGTCGCGCGAACGGCTGTCTGTTGAGTACGAATTCCGCACGAGCCGATACTACAAGTGCGGAATTGACGGGGAGAATGCAACCGTTCGCTCAGCTACGGAGACGGGGACACACCGGAGGTAACAACCGCCACGGAACCGGCAAACACCCGCGATCCATAGAGTAAGAGACCGGACAAGCGAGCCCGAAGAGCCCTTAAGGCTGGCGTTTGCGTAGGCGATCGGGGCGCGACAACGAGGGGAACCGGGGGCAGCGTGACCCCGGCGGGCGGGCCGGAGGGGCCCGGCAGAGAGAGACGACAGTCCGGACGGAGCGAGAGACGCGCGCGAAAGACACACGGCCAGACGCCGCAAAGGTCCGACGAAGGGCTCGCGAGATAGCGGAACCGCGCCGGATTGACCCCGGCGGGGGAGCCGGGCGACCCAGCACGGGCGAAAGAACAACCGGGACGCGACCCGGGATGCGAGTCGAGACCGCCGACGCGATCCGCGGCGCGAAGCACCCACGGGGGGCGAAGATAGCGGGGACAAATCGTGTCCCCCGGAAGTCGGGACACGAGAGTCCGGGCCGTAAAAGAAAAGCGGGGCACGGTCGAAAAGCCCTGCCGAAAGTCCCCCGCACAGGCGGAGGCGCCGTCAGACAACCAGGGGCCGAGATACCAGGGACACGCGATGTCACCGGGAAGTCAGGAACCGGGAGCTTCCGGCGGGGGCAAACGCACGGGGCGTCACCGGGGGCATCACCAAAGATAAACCAGGCGACCAGCGGAACTCCACGGCAGCGCGGTCCCCAGATAGAAGAACCGGGGGCCCGGGGTCCGAGACGATCCATGTGTGCGAACCGGGGAAGAAAGTTCGCGCGACTCGAGACGGTGACAGGGGGTACGGCAAGGACCCACGCGAGCGTATCGCGGCGCCCGGAGGGCGTCGCAGGGCAAACATGACGGGGCGGCGCGACACTCGAGCGCGAGTGGAGGCGCGCGGCGAGCGGATAACATTAACGGTCGGGGCGGAAGCCGGAGAAGCCCGGCACGCGAACCGCGCGTGACATCGAGCGCGCAAACACGAAAAAAAGGGCCGAAAGAAAAGAGAAAGCTGGTACGGCCCGGCGCGGAAAAGTACCGCGACGGAGTAGGGGCCGATGGTGGGAGCGACGGGACCGAAGTGGGGACGCCGCGAGAGCACGAGAACTCGGGGCAGTCGCTCGGATATCGTGGTCGCGGTAACACGTACTTCGAACTCGCTCATAATAGACGGACTTACAAGGGAATGGTCGGGGGTGTCCGAGACCGATTTGGATGCGCTTTGGATATGTTGTTGAGCATCAAAAAATATTAGACTCGTATTTTTTTTTGCGGCTTATCTCGACGTTTATTGGTCGAAAAAACCCGATTTAGAACCTACCCGATTTGGATGCGCTTTGAATATGTTGTTGAGCATCAAAAAACATTAGACACGTGTTTTTTTTTGCGGCGTATCTCGACGTTTAGGGGTTGAAACAACCCCTCGAAAATAACGGATTTTATAGTTTTTAGCGAATATCTTCGAAAATATAAGGCGTATGAAAAAAAGTTTGGTACAAAAGGTTTATGGCGTTTTGTGCTCTTTACAATGGCGTAATCAGATTTTTCAAATTTGTCACATTTTTTAATTTAACCCCACCTTTACCTATTATTTTTGCAAAATATAACAATTTTTCCAACGCAAATTTAAGAGCGTCAAATGCCAAATACATCCATGTGTATTTTTATTATGATACCATTATTAGATTTTTGGCAAGACGAGATGATATGTGGTATAGGCGTCGCGCTGTAGGTAGGTGTTGCGTTATTTCTGTTCAAGTTGCGCCGTACGCTTAAAAATTTCCATTTCAACTCCGGGATGACCGAAAGCGCTGATGCAAAGGCCAGCGCAAGGCACTGACAGCGAGAGGTTAACGCTATTTCGAGAGTCCTAGACTAGCAACGGAATGTCGACTTTGACAAATTGTAAGATCGGGCGGGCAGTCGCAAATCATAATCTGAACGAACACGTGCGTCACATTAACCGCTACAATAATATACTATCCCGGTTACGGCACAACAAAATCAACAACCAAATTCACGCATTTGAATATCATTTGCTTGTGTCATAATTCCGAAAAGCAAGCATTTCAGATCATAAGTCTAAAGTGTAAAAAACTGTGTTGTACGCTGTCATTTTGTGAACATGTAAGTGCATTTTTATTGTTAACTTTTATTGGTTTCTTACGCTTGTTACTTTTTTCTTTGATATTGAATATAACTTTTTATTCAGCTCTTACTCAATCTTTGCCAGTCTTGCCAGTGACTATATAATCTTTTTTGTTCATAAAATGTCACGTTGTAAGCACCTACTATAGTATATTATGCACCAAGGAGAGAAAGCAGCGTTTTTCAGACGAGTGTGAAGTTTGCCACCCGATCCAAAGGCGAGAGCGGTATTTACAAAAGTATATATGTACAGAGTTCGTTTCCTTACAGCAGGGAGCCGTGAGCGCGCACAGAGTTTAGCACGGCAACGGCGGCGGAAGCTATCAAGCAAGCGAATGCGTGTTGCAACGCGAAAAGCGGCGTTAAGCGGTTTGCAAAGGCGGTCGTATAAAGATACTAGGCGATATCGGCGAGAGACAAGGCGAAAAAGCAGTTAAGCAAGCGAGTGCGATAGCGGTATAGAAAAACGGTGTACTAGCGGTGATCTGCGAGCGAAATCGATTCCGCGGCGCTGCGGCGGTCTTTTATCACCTCCGCGGTGATGCTCCCTCCAAGCAGATCACCGATGATTTCGGGCGGGTGATTGGCCCTCGACGGCCTACGTCATCGCGTTGACGTCACCGTTTTCACGTGCCGACTAGAAGTGCTCGTTGCTTGTTTTCGGCAGCGGTGTTTATGGCATGAACTTTCTCCCTTGTTGGCGCGGTAGCGTGACTTTGTTATTGCCGAGCGAATGTCAGCGAGAATGCGACTGAGAAAAAATCCGTGCCATAATCTGCTAATAATGCGACTGCTATATAGCGATTTCTTTAAAGGCGAGCGAACCCCGACATGCACTCAAACGCGATTTCCGGCAGAGTAGCGCAATCTCAAACAGTATCATAATAAAAATACACATGGATGTATTTGGCATTTGACGCTCTTAAATTTGCGTTGGAAAAATTGTTATATTTGGCAAAAATAATAGGTGGGGGTGGGGTTAAATTAAAAAATGTGACAAATTTGATTTCAAAATCTGATTACGCCATTGTAAAGAGCACAAAAAGCCATAAACCTTTTGTACCAAACTTTTTTTCATACGCCTTATATTTTCGAAGATATTCGCTAAAAACTATAAAATCCGTTATTTTCGAGGGGTTGTTTCAACCCCTAAACGTCGAGATAAGCCGCAAAAAAAAATACGAGTCTAATATTTTTTGATGCTCAACAACATATCCAAAGCGCATCCAAATCGGTCTCGGACACCCCCGACCGTTCCCTTGTTAGCGCGTAGTTTAGCGCAGCGATATAATACAACCGAGCACTCCCGCGTACATTCGCGTTAAACATAACTCGTAGCAACATTGCGAGCGGTAATTAATTACCAATAACGACGGCGTTCGACGAGAGTGTCAGCGTGACGTGCACATAGTGCGACAACCTTTGTAACCAAAGACGACGATCTGAAATAAAGTAATCGTTTGTTAAATATACGCAGTGTGAAGTTAATTTGAATTACTTACCTGCGACTTACCTTGTCCCACGGCATCGATCCAGCGTTGTCCAGCGGTGTTCCAGTATGCGATAAGGCGAGGATCTGGGAACGTCAAGCGGCAGTTGAGATCCATCCGGGGCGAGAAGCTGAAATAGAAATCGGTCGATTAGTTAAACACGCACGTTCTCCACTTACCTATTCGGTCGGCGAGTGGTCCCACGTTGTCCAGCGGTGATCCAACAGGAGAGGCAGCGGCGGCGCGGGGATCCATCCAGCGGCGAGAACCTGAAAGGAAAAGGGGATTAACGTAGCAGTGCGACAACGGCGGACCGGGATTTCGATATTTACCTTCTCGGTGGAATGGGGTTAAACCGAGTGGCGACCGTTTGATAGGCAAATCTGGCTGAAAAGTTGAATTATCGCGTGGTCCACGTACCCATAAAGTGACGTCCGGTCACAACCTAACGCAGGAAACTGAGGTTAACGTAAGTGAGTCTGATCGAACGCAACACCCGCGATCGTCAGCGATCGTCCAACGCGAAAAATGAGGCGCCGAGACACTCGGCATAACGCGAAATATTTGAATTAACGCGAGAAAGATTACGGAATTATCGCGAGTAATAACGAGACGTCATATTAGGTCGACGCGAATGGGATCTTAAGGCAAACAACATCCTAACGCGAATAATATCTCAACGCAGCCGATATCGCGAGGATAATCTAAGTGTCCGGACGCGAATCGCAAGTACGCAATCAACCCAACGCGAATAACCGTCTGATGCAATTAATATCGCGTGCGGAATCTAAGATTCGACCGGGTGAAATACTACGCACAACGAGACACGCGGTCGTTAACGCGAAGGGCGCGAGAAATGGCGTATTCGCGATATCGAACGTCGTCATTGACGCGCCTACCGCGATCTCCAGGAGTTCGTAGGTTTCGATCGCGATCCCATGGCCACGAGACCATTCCGGTGCCCCTCGCTCTCGCTATCGATCGCTAAATACGCCTTGTCGGCGGATGCGTTAATTATCGCGAATATTCCCGAGCGAGAGCGCGACCCGGGGAGCGGTGTCGTGGCTTTACATAGAACGTTACCGAGGCAACCTCACCGTAGGCTGATTCTCTCCCGAGGATTTTCGCCGTCGTCCCAAGGGTCGAGAAGGTAGCTGCCGGGGGTCGTATTAGACTCCGAATGCGACTCAAGTGCGAAGAGAGTACCGCGACTTAACTTCTGACGTGCGTCGGTTATCGAAGACGATCCAAGAATGCTCCCGAAATTTCGATCGATGGCGGAATCGATAGCGCGCCCCACCCCGGGCGTACGCGGCTCCGCGACGTTGGAGCGCGGACCAATGAGGGGTGAGCTCGCAGGCTCGCGGTGGATTCTTGCGTAGGGCCGTGAATTACGGCTTTCTGCAGGGCGCTAAACGGCCCTTCGCTCGCGCGGCAATTTTTCCGGAATTCTTCCCGGCAGCGGACGGGACGTGTCTGCCTCCGCGTTCCTTCCTGTCGGTTCGGGAATGGTGGCCAACCATCCCGGGATCCGGTCAGTAGTGTGAGGAGGGCAGGTGAGCTGATTTCGCCCCGGCGTCCCGGGGCCCTGCCATTACGGGTCCGCCCGCCGCTGTGTCACGCGCCGCGCGCGTCTTCCTGCGCTCGGTCGCTCTCAGCGGCCCGCGAGTTATCGCTTCGATCCGCTTTTCGTCAGTCCGATTTCTCGCCTTTGTCCCTTTCCATCGACTCCGCTTCCGCTTCCTCTGCGTCCTCTCAGGAAACTCCGGGTCTCGGCTCGGTGAGGCGCCACGCAATAATACAAAATAAAAAAAGGATCAGAATATCGTAACGCAATTATAATATGCCCCTGGAGATCTTGCATCGATTCGTTGAACCGTCCTCGGGCGTGAAAAAGGTCGCGAAACCCGCGCCTTGTGACGGCGGCGGGGCGCTGCAACGATGCAGCGAAACTGCAACGTCACAATATATATATATATGGGACGATCCACGTCACTTTTACCCCCCATCTGTCCAAAATTGGTATGGACGGATTTTAATGACCAAAGGCGGAAAATGTTTGTCTTGAAAAGAGCTTTCGAAAGGCGTGTGGCATATATGCGCAATTCAACATGGCGTCATAGTTATGGCTGCTTAAAGGGATAAATTCAAAATTTCAGATCCAACATGGGCAGATAAAACGGTGAAAAGTAACTAAATTCATGTGAAACTCAGTATTTGGGAAATTTTGGGGTCGCTGATTACGAATCTGAACGTAAAATTGTGAAATTCAAAATGGCGGATCCAATATTGCGGATGCAAATATGAGAAACGGACGAAAATTCCAGTAAATGATCTGAAAACTCTTACTGGAAGGTTTTTTGGGTCGCTGATCACGAATTTGTAGCTAATTTGTTAAAAAACAACAGACAAACCGTGTTAATTGAAATTCTACTCTTAGCGTTACCCAGAGATGACGGCGTGGACGTGGTAGAAATTCATCTCCTTTGGAGTGCTTTATTTTCGTGAGTTTCCCCTGGCCTCTTCACGCTTCGGGGTGCTTTATTTTCGTGAGTTCCCCTGGCCTCTCACGCTTCGGGGTGCTTTATTTTCGTGAGTTCACCTGTACTGTAGAATGTTCAGTGGTTGCTCACTAGCAGAGTATTGCATAGAGACTGTACAGTACTCTTATCAGTACTCTGCTAGTGAGCAACCACTGAACATTCTACAGTACAGGTGAACTCACGAAAATAAAGCACCCCGAAGCGTGAGAGGCCAGGGGAACTCACGAAAATAAAGCACCCGAAGCGTGAAGAGGCCAGGGGAAACTCACGAAAATAAAGCACTCCAAAGGAGATGAATTTCTACCACGTCCACGCCGTCATCTCTGGGTAACGCTAAGAGTAGAATTTCAATTAACACGGTTTGTCTGTTGTTTTTTAACAAATTAGCTACAAATTCGTGATCAGCGACCCAAAAAACCTTCCAGTAAGAGTTTTCAGATCATTTACTGGAATTTTCGTCCGTTTCTCATATTTGCATCCGCAATATTGGATCCGCCATTTTGAATTTCACAATTTTACGTTCAGATTCGTAATCAGCGACCCCAAAATTTCCCAAATACTGAGTTTCACATGAATTTAGTTACTTTTCACCGTTTTATCTGCCCATGTTGGATCTGAAATTTTGAATTTATCCCTTTAAGCAGCCATAACTATGACGCCATGTTGAATTGCGCATATATGCCACACGCCTTTCGAAAGCTCTTTTCAAGACAAACATTTTCCGCCTTTGGTCATTAAAATCCGTCCATACCAATTTTGGACAGATGGGGGGTAAAAGTGACGTGGATCGTCCCATATATATATATATAATGTTTAATTTTTTAACAAGTCACACTCAATAGACCCCTGGTAACACAATCTGATAGCTCAGATACGTCCCGAAGAAGTGCGCAAGAAAACAGTACAAAATTGCGATAGAAGTGTATAATATCTGTGATTATAATATCTGTGTAATTATAACCTGGGATAAATTTTTATATATAAATTTCACAGTAGCTTCTTACAGCAGACTGCTGCAATAGTACAGTAAGTACTCGTTCAATCACAGATATTATGCGCATCTGTCGCAATTTTGGACTGTTTTCTTGCGCATTTCTTCGGGACGTATCTGAGCTATCAGATTGCGTTACCAGGGACGTTTAACAGGGACGTTTAACCGCTCAGTAGCAATTAATGATTTAGCTCTTACTTTTAGAATTTATAACAAAGAAATCAATGTCGAGTGTCGACAAGACAATGCAGCAGTTAAATTGTTTTTCTGAACGCGGCCAATATTATTATTTAATATTGTTCAGGAATCGCGAAATATCTCTCGCCCCATCCGTTGATTTCGAGCGTTAGATTGTATTGCTCGCCGTGTTTTCGTTCCTGTTGTTGATCTCCGAGACCTTGTCGGACCCGACGTATTCCGCGACAGCTACCTGTACCCGAATTTCTCCTCGGACATACTCGCGTTATTCGGCGAACCTTCCCTCTCTTCGCGCGCTCGCAATTACCGCCTAGATACCTATTGTGAATACCGCTCGCCTCAGAACTTCTCGATACCTCGACACAGTAACACATTAAATTTTCGATACCACCAATACCGCATCTCTTCGTAGTCGTTCCTCTCACCAATACCTTGATTGCCGAGTCCTTTTTACAAGGCTGTACCAGCCAACCGCGCTCGCGAATCGAAACCCGATCGCGGAGTGCACAAATATCAAAAATAATCGCAACAAATGTATTAAAATTGTTAACAAAATAACATGCGTAAACTTAAAACATATATATGCATATATGTATACAGAGTGAGTTGTTACATGAAAAATTACTTACCTCAGATACTGAATGGTTAACAATGATTCTCAAATCCTTAAGATATTCCTGAACCTCCTGAATATTCCGTAATAACTTGAAAAATTACGGAAGTAAGGAAAACACGTCCGTACAGGTTTACGTTATCGCAGAAAAGAACAATATATAGCGCAGAGAAAAACAAAATAGCCGCGCTGGCCGTTGGGAGGAGACTTTCCGTTATTATGGCGGATTTACACTGCACAAACTTCTCCATTAAGGCGGCATAAGGTGTACCCAGCACAGTCGACCAATCAGAATTAGATCGCGTTTTCAACTTGCCAATTGGCAATGTGGGCTATCACATCCCGTCTGGCCGCGCTTGCGTCGATTGCGCGCGCCAAAATATAGCAAGGTTATTATTAAAAAATGTTATTACTTCAATTAATTAATTATAAAAATAATTATAATTAATCCTTAAGGTGCATACATAGGTCTACGGTGTCCGAGCTATTGTGATACGTGGGTCTGTCACGTTAGGACCCTAATTTAAACAGCAACCAGCAGACTCAATCCCACTATTATAATCAATTAGGAATAAATATTATTATTGCTAAATTAATTTAAAATTATATAGAATAATAATTTAAAAAATGTTATTACTGTGTTACGTCCTGCGAACTCCACGATTTCCCTTTTTCGCTTAAATTCCTCTGCGCTCAGGATAGCCGTTAAGATTAGGATAAGGTAAACTGAGCACGGACGGTTGTCGATCGACGAGTGAGCCTTGATCCTTGCACATTCCTTTTCCTTTTTTTTTATAAGGGTAAAGTATCTGTTTACCTAGGCGCTTAAACGCAACCTTCCAAATGACGAATTAGTGACGGACGGGGCATACGTAACAGGATTTTCATCGGCTTTGTCAGGCCTAAAACTGAAAGAATGTAAACCTGGCGACTCGACGCGCCAAATGGGCCTTAATGGGTTGATGAAGATTTGTATTGCATCAAGCGAGCTTTCAAAATGCACGTACGATGTTTCCGGCAAGCGGAAACAAAGCCTGAGACGTGTCCGTAAATACACGTGGCGGAGTTTTTGCTTGCATTTAAGATTGAGAGGTGTGCATCGTCCGTCAACACTAAAAAAGAAACCCTAATAAAGGAGAAACCTAACCGAAAAACAAGTGAGTCACTGGAGGAAGCGATGGGTTGCACCCCCAATAAGGCAGTGGGGGCCTTACGAGAAGACTCGCCAATGAACAGTCGGAAAAATCGACAACCGTCTCTAAACTTCTAGGATAGGCAAAGACTTAAGAATCTAGCTCTTGGATGAGAAACATCTCGCCCAATAAGAAATCCTTCAGACAAAAATTAGAAACATCCCTCCAACCAGAAGTTCCCAAAATGAAAACCTGACACATCCCACACGCAATTCACCCTTCCCATCCTTAGAACTTTCCTATATAAATCTCGACATCGCAGCACTTGCTCTCTTAGTTCAGCTTCTCTTCTGACGGTTCACCTCTTCGGCCCAGTTCAATTTACTTCGCCTCTCTTCCGTTTACGAACACTATCACATTCAAATCCGATCTCAAGTTTTAAGTTAAATTCTGTGCGTGGACTTAAACTCACCGAGTGTCGACGAGAGGCTATCCACAGGGCCCAAAGAGATCCAGCTAGTTACCCACGGGGCTCAAAGAGATTCAGCTGTTCTACTTTAGTTTGATCAGCACCAAGAAGTAAGTCCTCTACATACCTATTCACATACTGATATCGGGCCCCTTTTATCATTATCTTACCCCTTTTGTATTCACTCGAACACTCACGCGTTCGGGAAGTCCCTCGGTTAAACATTAAACATTAACCCTTCCAACCCTCCAATTCTTTTCACTATTCCGAATTAGCCGATTTATCGGTGGATTCGGAGGAATCTCTATTGTTCCGAATTAGCCGATTTTTCGGTGGAGTCGGAATAATCTCTGTTCGTTGTTCCGAATTAGCCGATTTATCGGTGGATTCGGAGTAATCTCTATTGTTCCGAATTAGCCGATTTTTCGGTGGAGTCGGAATAATCTCTGTTCGTTGTTCCGAATTAGCCGATTTATCGGTGGATTCGGAATAGTCTCTATTGTTCTGAATTAGCCGATTTGTCGGTGGATTCGGAATAATCTCTATTGTTCTGAATTAGCCGATTTATCGGTGGATTCGGAATAATCTCTATTGTTCTGAATTAGCCGATTTATCGGTGGATTCGGAATAATCTCTATTGTTCTGAGTTAGCCGATTTTTTCGGTGGACTCGGAATAATCTCCCTTCGTTGTTCCGAGTTAGCCGATTTTTCGGTGGGCTCGGAATAATCTCTCTCTATTACTTCGAGTTAGCTGACTCGTCAGTGGATTCGAGGTATTCTTTTGATTTCTTTAATCTCCGAAACCCGAGGTGACTTCCCCACAGTTAAAGGACTTTAATATTTAACAATCCGCTAACTTGTAGTGGATTCGGGCTGTCCCACCCACAAGAGGTCGAAAAACGCCGCGAGACACGAAAGGAATCGTCGGAACAAGCGGGGGCGAAGGGAGCTTGACATCCCTCAGGAATCGATCAACGCAGGTCCTCCGCGACTCGCCACTCCACCCCCTCCCCCAGCTTTTACAGAAGAACCCTGTTCTTCACAGCAGAATCGCCCCGTTTTCCCCCTTTCTCGCCCTGTCGTCCTGCCTTCTCGCCCTTTCCCCCCATCTTCTCGCCCTGTTTGTCGCGTGGCCCCGTTTCGCGTGGTCCCCGTCAACCCCGATCCCGCCACCCTCCTCGAACCTCCCCACTCCCCCTCCTCTTCCCGAGGACCATCCCCGACTCCGTCGACCGCCTCGACCCTTGACACCCACGAGGAAATGGTCGGTCCCGAAATAGTGACCCTAGATTGACAATCATTTTTTTTTATCCATAAATTCTTGTCCCTCTGCTTTCACTCCCCAAATTTTTCTTTATATTTAGTTCTTAATGTCGACTTAAATTAGTTTCAAGTACTCATATACACCGCACGCACACCTAACCAAATCATTATGCTATTCAATCCCGATCTCGATGTAATAATAGCGGGCAGGATGTCCACTTTCAAATAGATTTCCCCTCAAAAGGTCCTGCCCGATCGCCCCGCACTTTTGTTATACCCGCGAAGAATGCGCACACCAACTCTCCATTATATACATATACACATTTTACACTAACCCCTAGTTTATAATTATGTTTTTTTTTATACTAAATAACATTTTTTTTATGTCAAATAAATATAATTACTTATGTTAAAGACATCTCCATTCTTTCTTTAATTTAAGACCTCAATTACCACCCATCTCCCACTCGAAATCGCACGAGGTCCGATCCTAAGTTAAAGGGATTAAATTCCTTGATTTAAAAAAGGACCGACGATCGCACCGCTCACAGAAGGCGTCCTAGGGTCCCTGCGGACCCTGACCCTTCCTGAGTCATAAAAGTGCGTTCGGCTCGCGCCACGCGCCTCAGAGCGCGTACCTGCGAGCAGTATTCTTAAGCGTCTAGTTGCGTCCTTCCTTACCCCGACCCCTCTGGTTAGCCTTTCCTTCGCTTTCCCAGATTTTCTTATACTAATCCCGGGGTTGGACGTAACAACTGCAATTAATTAATTATAAAAATAATTATAATTAATCCTTAAAGTGCATACATGGGTCTACGGTGTCCGAGCTATAAAGTGATATATCTGCTCGTAACAATAAAACTTGCAAGCCTGTCGGAAGATATTAAATAAACGATATTTATCAAAATGACTATAAAATTGTCAACTATAATGTAGACAGATGTTTCATGAATTTTTTTAGATTTTTTAAAGTACTTTAAGGTAGGGGAAAATAGCGTTGAACGTGATGACAAACCCACGTATGCACTTAGAAGGTACCGAAAAAACGTATGTACATTAATTAAGGGTTAAGTATTCTAAGTTTCCAATTAAAACTCTTTAATCGATCGACTGCAATAATTGGCTATCATCGCGTCATGACAATTCGACCAATTAAATTGCAAGATTAAATCGTCAAGACATTTTGACCTGGATTTTGGTCCTTCTAAATTGATGTAAAAATTTGACGCTTTTATATATATATAATATATATATATATATATATATATATATATATCTTATTCGTATTTAAAATTAAAAAATATAATAATTTTAGATTTCAATACATGCTCAGTACGCTGTACTGATATGGTACAGTTCCTATTGCGCATATAAACCGAACAGTACGCAGTACAAGTACGACCCGTGAAACACTCATTGATATAAATATGGTATAATATACGTATCAATGGTTTAGAATTGGTATAGGTATAAGTAATAGACGATTATTATACCGTATAGCAGTATACGTTAAGAAATTGTAATAAATATACATTTTTTAAACGTTTCTAATAAACCTAATTAATACTTACTGGTATAAATATGGTGTGATATACGTATCAATAATTTAGGATTGGCAAATAATTATATAATAAACGATTCTTATATTATATAGCAGTATACGTTAAGAAATTGTAATAAATATACATTTTTTAAACGTTTCTAATAAACCTAATTAATACTTACTGGTATAAAGTAAAGTAAAGTACATTCGTAAATTGCCAATATAATAAACAAATAAATACGTTAATAATCTTTGATACTTATATATAAGCATCTCATATTTAAAATAATTTAAATTAAATTAAATTATTAAATTTATTGCGAAAAATATTACCGAATGTACTTTACTTTACTTTACTTTACTTTATACCAGTAAGTATTAATTAGATTTATTAGAAATGTTTAAAAAATTTATATTTATTACAATTTCTTAACGTATACTGCTATATAATATAAGAATCGTTTATTATATAATTTGCCAATCCTAAATTATTGATACGTATATCACACCATATTTATACCAGTAAGTATTAATTAGGTTTATTAGAAACGTTTAAAAAATGTATATTTATTACAATTTCTTAACGTATACTGCTATGTGGTATAATAATCGTCTATTACTTATACCTATATACCAATTCTAAACCATTGATACGTATATCATACCATATTTATATCAATGAGTGTTTCACGGATGGTAGCGCATCTTTCCGTGCTAGTTTGGAACGACGCCGCTAGGCAGCGCATAATGGTAAGACTAACTCGTAAGTAAATTTCAGTTGAGTGCTAATATAAGCAGGTCTCTGGCGAAGCAAAATCATGACATTCGCAAGATATGTATATTTTTCAAATATCGAGATGTACCTATATTTTACAGATATTTAAAAAATCTTTCAAACATGAAACACAATTATTACTGATTGTTAAGTGTATAAAAAACGTATCAAAACTCATAGAACATACGTATTACACACTACGTGTAAAAAACGCATTAGATATACGTGTATAATCGGTGGACATGTCCGCAGCCTATCCCATTTAATATATGTATTTATGAACGTATTTATATACGTATATGAATATACGCATATAAATACGTTTACAAATACGTTTGTAAAACGTTCATAAATACGTATATTAAATGGGATAGGTTGCGGACATGTCCACCGATTATATACGTTTATCTAATACGTTTTTTATACCGTATGGTATGTATGGTTCTATGAGTTTTTATACGTTTTTTACACCAATCCGTGTTTCACGGGGATGATAGTACCAGAATGGTACGCTGTATCAGTATCATGTATCATTTTTGTACTGGTACTGTACAGCTACGCCGTACGCTGACATCTCGTGGCAGTACAGTAACAATACGGTAGCAGTATCTTGTGCGGGAATCGCACGCTTGGTTATCTGGGCTATGAGACGTTCTGTTGACCACCGCTAAAAAAAGCAAGGACCGTGTTGGCAGCTGCTGCACTTAAACTTATAATCACATCTGCGTTAACATTTATTTTTAAATACTAGAAAATACATAGAATAAGATTAAAAAACTTGTTTTAGTATCTTCCTTTGTGATTATTCCCCGAAAAATACTGTTTTAACCTTCCATCTTGCTTTCCCTTCTTAAGGGTCCATTCTATCTTGTTGACTCAAAAAAGAGGCACTTTTTTGCGAATTTTTGTTAGGCAAAGTTAAACAGTTGTCAAAACCATTCTTTTTGCATGATTTTGCATATTTATCTAGCTTTTGTCAACATTTTTCAAATATTTTTATATAAAATTGGTTACTTGTAAAATATTCACGCCATAGAAGTAAAGCATGCAGCGATTAATATGGCCTAGCTGCAAAAGTGCTCCCCGTGACTTACGATAGTCGGAAACAGATAAAAGTAGTGTTTTTACATTCGAAAATTGTTGTTCGCGGGAAATAGACTACAAAGAAAAAAATTGTAAAAAATTGACGAAATGGCAGCCTTCTAAACAAGAAGATCTATTTTTGACCTAAAATTTTCAAATTTTTTGGCAATTAAAAAAAAATATTGTTGATGTCGACTTGATTGTAGTTTATTTCCCGCGGACAACAATTTTAAACGTAAAAACACTAATTTTATCTGTTTCAGACTATTGTAAGGCCCGGGAGAACTTCCGCAGCTAGGCGGGTATCAATCAATCACTACACGTTTCATTTCTACAGCGTCAATATTTTATTTCAACTAACCAATTTTTTATGAAAATCTTTGAAAAAAGTTGACAAAAGATAGATAAATATTATGCAAACAAGATGATTTTGGTATCTGTTTTACCTTGCCTA
Organism: Temnothorax nylanderi; assembly: GCF_030848795.1. Lineage (NCBI taxonomy): Eukaryota > Metazoa > Arthropoda > Insecta > Hymenoptera > Formicidae > Temnothorax > Temnothorax nylanderi. The sequence continues at coordinate 33,245 of NW_027249863.1, forward strand.
GGAAAAATTTGCAGAAAACTGCCTCCTTTTGACCCATCAAGGTAGAATGAACCCTTAAAGTTGATTAATCAGCGACACGCTCAGGCATGGTACATCGCACAGTAGTGGAGGTGTATATTGACACTTTTTAGATATTTACATAATTCTGCATACAATAATAAGAAAATTATTTTGAAGTTTTGTGTTATTTATCCGTAATTTACTATACATAAGGATTAATGTCAGCACAATGACGTAATGTTAATCAATACTTGTATATTGACACAGTTTTTGGACATTCACATAATTTCTCATACAATAATGAAAAAATTAATTTGAAGCTGTATCTTATTTATCTGTAATTGTTTGCATAGGGGAGACCGGGGCTAAAATGTCAGTTTTTTTTCGGTGCCGATTTTTAACAACAAAATAAATAATTTTAGTTAAATGTGTTATACCACTGTAAAGAGTGAACCTTTAGCTACAAAATTTATATAGGAAATTTTTGTCTACGTCGCTTTGTTTAACCGGTATAGAGCAAAAACGACAACGGTGGAAAAATTAAAATCTCAAAAATGCCGGGGTTTAAACGTCACACTGCATTTTCAATACATATACGTACATCTAATCCTAAAAAATGATAGAATACATTTTAATAATTGTTTTTTAAGAGAAAAATATAAAAATTTATTTAAAATTTTTATGCGAAACATTATTACAAAATAGTTACGAGGGTTCCTCTTTCCGCAGAAGTCACTCGCCCGACTTGTTTCACTCCTCGACGTCCGATGACTCTATTCGGTGTCTGAACGGTTGTAATTCCCGTCTCATCCATATTCCATATGCAGTGAGCCTGGAAATGCCCGGAAATGCCTTGGAAAAGCATCTGGACTGCTTACTGACCGATTAGCCCCAAACACAAATTTCAGGTCTGATCGCCCACGAAATATTAGACATCAACGATAATGAAAAAACTACACTGGATTCGTGTTCAGCATGCATTACTCTTTATAATCACGTACCTCGAGATTTGGAGAGCAAATATTATTGCAGATATTACAAAATTTCCACGCGCAGAAAATGTAACTTTCACCTTCCGAAAACACGTTTGCCCTCGTAAAAATCATAATACGGCAGGTAACCTGCCGAAACTCCGTTGGTCACATGGGTACCATAAGCAGCGTTTACAATGTTAATAGCGAGTTCACACAATATACAGGTTCCGAGATATTTGATTTGACGCTTCAACTCCGTTGACCTTTTAGCCCCGGTCTCCCCTACATAAAGGTTAATGTCAGCATATTTATGGAATATCAATCAATACGTATATATCATAACTATACTGACATTAATCTTTATGTATAGCAAACAATCTCAGATAAATAAGATAAAGCTTCAAAGTAATTTTCTTATCATCTTGTATGCAGAAATATCTAAGAAGTTCGTCAATATGCAAGTAATAATCCGTAATTATGCTGACATTAATCTGTATGTATAGTACATTACAGATAAATAACGGATAAAAACCTTGAAATTTTAAAGTGGTCGCAATTAGTTGCACATTCAAGGCGATTTTCGAGAGCTACGCCTACTTCTCTCCCCTTGCCTCTCCGCTTGGCCACTTGTAGGGGCCGGCCGGCCGAGCAGAGGGGAGAGAAGTAGGCGTATCTCTCCAAAATCGTCTCGAATGTGCAACTAATCTGACCACTTAAAAATGTGTGTAGTACGTAATGATACGTTCGATATACCATGTGCGATATACCATGCCTGAGCGTGCGAATCTCAAATTGTTTGGTCGACTTTGAATGCTTTTCCTTTAATAAGCATTACTCGACGTTTTCATACAAACGTTTTTATCCATTCTACACAATCTAAAAGAACAATCGGTAATTTTGGGGTACTCGTATAACATACAAAGAAAGTTAACCTAAAAATGTATGCCACATTCATTATAAATGTATAATAAAATAATATTTATTTAAGTATTTTAAGTAAAAAATAATACAACTTACTCCTTGAATACTTTCTCTGAACTTTTCCTCTTCTCGCCTATCCCCCCCCCCCCCTTGAAATTAATCACAATCTAATAGTGAATTCGGTCGATTTGCACTGGCACTGAACCCGTTTTGCACTAAACTGTACGAGTACAGCACTAGGTCGGGTCGACACTAATGTTGCACTAAACTGTACGAGTGCAGCACTAGGCCGGGTCGACACTTTCTCAGTACAACACTCACTTGATGCAACACTGCAACCGTTCAGCATTCCATTAGTGGCAAACTGAATTATTGGTGCAAATATGGATGTTACTATAAAGAAATTAATATTAGATGAGAACGGTAAAATAATAGAGGATGAGTCTGGCGTTTTATGCGAAGTGGAAAATGAAGCAGGTAATACTCTTTATATTTAATATTTTTACGTGTATAACCTATAATACATTTCTACCCTTAATAAAATGTATATAGAATATAATATATACAATACATTTTATATATTTTATTATTGTAGGTGATTTAAGCATAATTATGGTGAATAGGAAAGAATTGCTTCAAGCTGGATATGAAATTCCTGAAAATAACTTTAATTTGTGCGAGAGAGGAATAGAAGAATCTGCAAGTTGTAGTGGAAACGACGAGTTAGATGCAAGTACTAAAAGCAATGTTGACGAATGGTCAGATGAAAGCACTAGATTGTTATTGGATAAGTATGCCGATTATTTGGAATTAGTTGGTCCAATGAAGAAATTCAAAAATAAGAAGATAATGTGGATACAAATTGCAAAAGACTTAGAAGCAGTTTTAGGTATACAAAAGACGTATATCCAATGTGAAAATTGTTATAAAACGATCCTTAGAAGAAAACGTGTTAGCGACAAAAATAATTCGACTTTCGGATCGAAAAGAGTTAAAGTAAGTTTTGAGAATGAAATTAAACAGATTGCTTCCAAAGATGACAGTATAGAACCAGAAGTATTACAAAGTGCAAATAAGTTTGTAGTTAATGTTAAAAATAATGTCAAAAGTTCGTCTGAAGCTGAAGTATCCAAAATAATAAAAAATAAAAAAACAAAATCTAGTTTAATTGAAACTCTAGTTGAGATTCATAAGGAAAAAAAAACTAAAAAGCAAGAACGACATAAAGAGAAAATGAAACTGTTAAAAAGCTTCTTTGAAAAAGAAAATATTCATAAGGATTCCTAAGATATGTTATGTGATATATTACACATCAAATGATATTTTCTATATTAGTTTTCTATGTTATTTCTAAACAGATATAAAGATACAGTAATATATAATCTAAAGAGAGATATTTATGTTTAAAATAAGAAAAACATGTGATAAAACCAAACATTTTTTTTAGTTTGGTATTAAATACAAATATTGTAATTTTCTTTATTCTTAATATAAAGTCAGATTTGTTTATGTATTGTATACAAAAACCAATTTTAAGAATATTAAAGTATAATGTATACATGTATTTTGTATATGTTGCGTGCGTGCGCTGTATTTCTGTATTGATAACGCAATTTTATTTTATTACTATATACTTTTAAAGAACATACTGTGCAATAGAAATGTATGTAACTATAAACATGGCAGCTATGTTTCTATTATTATTATTATCCTAATATCTATATATGTGTGGTAATATGTATGTAAGTTTTATTGTATATCCCCGTAGGGTTCACAATCTACAAGGCGTTTTTATGAGGAACGTACCCAAACCTTGGGACCGAGTGCTAAACCACCCGTTTCCCAGATAAGCCGGGAATCACCCCTGAAGACGCCAGACATGTCACACGGACAACCCAGGGTGCAGAGGGTGCAAAAGGAGCAGAGGGCAGCCACACCGGTGCCCATAGAGAGCAGCGAGACCTTGGCGGAGATTGACAGCGGCCTTTGCGAGGCGGACAGCCAGGTTAACACGCAAATATATACGTTGGAGGCAGACGAGGAGGTACGCAGGTTGTTGGAGGTGGGCGGACAGCCCGCTGGACAGGCCGGACGGGAGGAAGTTCAGCCCATGACGGTCGAGGTGCAGGAAGAGCAGCAGCCGGGAGCAGCCGACTCGCAGGAATACACGAGCTTCTAGAGCGTAGGACGCATGAAGTCCAATTTTATATCCTATTCTATGTTTTATCTTATTTTCATACGCGAGATTTATTACAAAGTTATTATTTTATTTTATTTTAATTTGCATGGTGCAATTCAGATAGAGTAATTACTTGTTCACACACCAACGAGGTACACTAAGTACACTCATTTTATTAAGATATACGGCAGCAAGCCAGCGTGTTAGATTTAAAATTACACCATACTTACACTCGTTACACTACAGAGTACAAACATAACATTTTATAATAAAGAGACAAGATTTACACCCAAGAACAGATATTTACCCCAATTACATATCCTATTCCTACGGAAACCTGTCAAAACAAATAAATGCCTCCAGAAAGATTAAAGACAATAATTTTATCACTGGTATTCAGTTTATTTGCCATTTTAGTAATTTGCATTATCACATTGATATATTCATTCAAAGATTATTAGAGATGCCTTCAGATAAATTCTACATAACAATAATTACATTATTTTAATACTATTTACAATTTTTATCATTTATATGATCCTTTTATTATATTCGGCCAGAGCCAGTTCAGAACCGTATTATTTACCATGAAGTTCGCAGAATTCTTAATAGTTTCAGTCATCATATTTTTTCCTTTAATAATCAATTTCCCTAACACGGACATAGTCATTACACTTTACATATTATTTACGTTTTACCTATTAATTTTAAGCATCGGAATAGATCCAAGACTGATCCGCGAGTGACAGTCAATTAACATGATTCATTTAACATTTATCCTAGACTAAGTTTTTTATAATTGCATTAATTCCAGCCAGCGTCGATAATTCGACATATTTAATATTTCTCACTTAAATTCATTGATATCTTTACATTGATAACTAGCGGGACGAATTCCCGAGTATTTCATGAAGGTTCACATATTTTAACGCGTTCCAAGCGATTACACTTTCATTACACCTCGTTACACCATCTACACCTGTATCGTTAGATTCAGCGTGCGAGACGAGCCAGCGACGGCTCTACACTTTTGGTACACTTACAACACCATCTACACTCACATGTTAGATTTCAGCGTGCGAGACAAAGTCACCGAAAGGTGCAACACTTATTACACTTTCTACACCCACTTGTTGGAAACATGCATGCGAGACAAAGTCACCGAAAGGTGCAACACTTTTTACACTCGATGTCTTAGAATAAGCGTGCGAGACGAGCCAGCGACGGCGTTACACTTTTGATACACTTTTAGCACTCCGAGTGCAGATTTAATTTATTATTGATTTTCATTATATTCAGTTACACCTTGTTACACTTTTGTGAATTTTCTACACCTTTCAGCCAATTTAACTATTTCATTATGATTTTGATACTTTTATAACATTCCCTGTCGATTTAAGAATTTATTATTATAATATGATTATGCGTGCGATAGATTTAAGTCGCGATATACTTACCTTTGATACTTACCCTTATTACACCGGTGTCGGTGATTAGATGAGACGATTCCATAGCGATCCCGGGTACCTGAAAAGAAAGAGAAGAATTAGAAATGGGTAGATTTACCTGTATACTTACCTGGTTTCATAGGATTCGTCTGTTGTGACGTTGAGAGTCAGTCGGTGCAAATCGAGTAACTTTTCGTTCACTTGTGCAAAGTTCGCAGTGCAGCGACGTGGTTGGTTCACGCGAGCGCGAAAGCCAATTCACGCCGTTGCATCTAGTGCATTTAGTGTAGCATCTCTCGATTAGGTGCCGAGTCCCAACAGCGACTCGGTGCGCGAAGTGCAGATGGAATCGTACCATCTACACCCCGAGGTACGAACAGCCAGTGCGATGGCTGCGCGCCTAAAATGTAGACTCAGCGCATGCGTGAGTCTAAGGTGGGAGAACTCGACCCGTTCCTCCCGGACAGTCTTTCGCGAGCTTTCGGTGCGTTAACACGTTCTACGGTTACGCTCAATAATCGAATCCGGAAGTCTTATCCCGTTATCCGCTAGCGTCAGTAGCGTGATTTATATTATTGTAGAGACAGTGAGTGCGTGATACGGGAAATCCTATTGCGCTTATATTGATCATTACGATCCGTGCATACGAAATTAGCGGCGATTCGAGAACACTCGACGCAGTTCCACGCGATCGAGCGAATAAGTCCGCGAGTAGAGATTGCTGTACGACCAGTATTAATAAATTGTTATTTGTTTATAATAAACAAGCAATTGTTGATTCGCGACCCCAGTAAACATTCTATCCGATATTTCGTAAATTACGCTTCGCTTAACAAGGGCGTGGCCGACGGCCTTGAACACGTCCGAGACGTAAAAACGACAGCCATCTTGCTGAGAAGGAAGGACGGGGCAACGCAGACACACAGGCTTTCTGTATTGATGCCTGAAAATACAGTGGCGACCGTAAATTCAGCCCAAGTAGTAAGTGGCTAATATTTGATATTTTATCATTCCATTCGTTGTTCCGGTCACAGTAGAAAGAGAGTTTCGACGAAGATATTTTTACGCAGTATTCAACGGTAACCAAGAATCTGCGAAGTTCGATCGTTTTGCCACACGGCATACGGCACGGTTGGGTACGAAAATCCGTTTCGGGCAATGTACTCAGAGCAAATTGCATAGCGTCAAATTATCAAGCCTCCAACATGGCGACCGTGACATTTTTATCGTTTTGAAATACGCGTAGAAAGATAAAATCAACGGTTCAGAATTCACGAACGTTAAAACGTTGAACAGATAAAACGCGAAACGATATTAATCGATCAAATCAATGAAAATAAAGAACGCTTAGTAAAATACACGCGAAAAGTAAAGTCAGTGTTAGTGAACGCGTAGCGATTATGCACGCGAATTTCAAAACTTGTTAAGAGATATGTTCAAGCCGATAACGAAAACGTTGAGATCACCCATTCTTACGCGAAGTGCGAAGAAAGCAGTAAATATGACGGACAACGAGAATATTAACGTAGAAAACCTCGAAGACGCGAATCGCGTAAAAAGTGCACAAAGTGCACGTAGTGTAGATGAAAGAGTGCAGATACCGTCCGGTGCTACGAGTGCACGCGGTGCGGCTAGCGAACAGATATCGCCCGGTGCAGATAGTGCACTCGGTGCAAGCGATAGTGTAGATGATACCCGCGAGGCGAACGATGCACGCGGTGTAGCCAGTGTCCGTGATGCGAGAAGTGTGCAAGGTGCACGCGGTGTAAACGCGAGAGTAGATAGCAGTCGTGATGCGAATAGTGCACGCGGTGCAGGTAGAGTAGATGTTGCCCATGATGCGAAAAGTGCACAGGGTACACAAAGTGTAGGAAAAGTGCAGATGTCAGAAAGAGCACACGGGACACATAGTGCAGATTTTCGAGTTCAGAGAGATGATTCGTACGCAAATACGGGAAGTACAGTTATCGGTGACGCGAGTGTAATCACGGATTTCGCGAATAAAATCGCCAAGCTTACCCGCGTTATGATTTCATTCTCAACCGAATTTAATAATAAAATCGCGCAACAACAAAGCGAAATAAACTCTTTACGTAACAATAATTGCGGTAAATTAAACTGTAACAACGCGCAACGCAGTGCAGAGACCGAGATTACGGCTAATCAAAATCAAGCATGCGAACGCGACGAGACTAATAAACGCACATCCTTAATAAGATTTAATCTTCTGCGAGGCGGATGGTTGAAAAATCCATTCAGCGAAATAGAATTTCGAGGTGATAACGATTCTAAGAATCCGATTATATTCTTAAGAAAATTTGAGAAAATTGCATGTGACGAATGCGTGTCCGAAAAGGACCAAAAATGTTTTTTCCTGCGTGCCATGAAAGGTGCGGCAGCTGATTGGTTCGAATTAAAAGAGCCTATTGATATTTACGATGCGAAGCAAATGTTTAAAGATAGATATTGGGGGGTACAGGCGCAAGCGAAATTCCGTCGGTCGCTACACCATAACCGATACCGCGCGAATGCCGGAAGCATGTCGGAATACGCGATGACGATGGTGACGCGCGCGAAAACCCTTGATCCGCCAATGACGGACGCAGAGTTAATTTACACGTTAAAAGAACATTTCGACGATGAGACGCGGCGCGAATTAAGACCGTCGGTTGTCAAGACAATCGGGCAGATGGTAGAAATGCTCGAGACGATCGATTACGAGAGAGCGTGTCGGCGATCGAATCGCGAAGATGCCAGCAGAACGAGACAAGGAGGAAACGCATCGAATAATCAACAAAGAAGATTTAACGCGAATTACGCGAACGCAAACAACGCGAGTGCAAATAGTGCAGCAGGCACAGTTAATCAGAAAAACTTTTATCCGCGACAAAACGCGATAACGTACAACAAAGGTTTCGGCAACAACAATTCGAGAGCAGATAGTGTAGTTAAACCAAGCGCAGGGCAATTAGCTATTACGAGCGGTGATACAAACAGACAAAACGCGACAACAGGGCGTAGGTTTCGCGAGAACGCGTTATAATCAACCGCGCTACAATGCGTCGTCGTTTAATCATCGAGAAACGCGCGAAAACAAGTCCGAACCGATAATAGAATTTCCGTCGAGCGACGAGGACGATAAAGTGCACAAAGTGCAGTACGCGAAAATACACGCAACGCGAAACGCGATAGTAAACCGGGTACGAAACACGTATCGGTAATTGAAAAACGACACGTCAACGCGGAGGGACAAGATTTTGCATCCGTGAAGATAGAAGACGTCATGTCCGAAGAGAGTGCGGAAGCGGACATCACCAATGACGCTCAACCAATGATTTGTCTAATCGCGAGAGACGACAATGAAGAAGAACGTCGATCAATCGAGAAAAACGAGAAGACATTCATTTCAAAGGACGTGCATCGTAAGAAACGAGAAGCGCAACAAGTGCAGAAGAAAGTGCTAATAGCACAAGAGAGAAAAGTGCAACAAGTGCAGAAAAAAGTGCAGCTAGCACAAAAGAGAAAAGTGCAAAAAGCACAGAAGGAGCAGATGAAATTGAAGAAGGAGCAGCTAGAAATCGAAAAGGGTCACGTAGTGCAAGTAAATATTGTACGGACCGACGAAATTTTAAGAGATTTAGACGAAAATATGCTCGAGGAGCAGAACAAAAAGGTGCAAATCGTAAAAGTGCCATTTATTAAAATTCAATTTGAAGATATGGAAATAAAGACATTGGTAGATACAGGATCCCAATTGTCAATAATATGTTACGCAGTATACGAGCAATTAAAAGAAAAAAGATTAATAATAGATGTCCTACCTATACGAAAATTTTTATTAAAAGGAGCTTTTCAAGAGAGAGGAGAAGTCGTTGCGAACAAAGCACGCATACAATTTGAATACAACAAGCTGACTTATACACACGAGTTCCACATCGTGAGAAAAATCTGCTACGAAGTCATCTTGGGAAGAGATTTCCAAATAAAAAACAAGATGTCAATGAGATTCGATAGGACACCCGGAATAGTATTTGCAGCGGAAGAAGAGGCTGAGGTGACGAGGATCGCACCAATCCCAGCGGAGGAAGATATTACAGAAGAAGAAGCTCACGAAGAATTACAAAGACTTGTCGAAGAATACGAGGATATTTTCGATGGAACGATAGGGTGCGTCAACCACTACGTACACGAAATTGATTTCAAATCAAAGAAGGCTTTCAAGAAGAAGTCATATCCGATACCGGAGAAGCACTTACCAAAGGTCCGCGAGTACATGAAGGAGCTCGAAGAGAAAGGTATAGTCGAGCGTGCCGCGACCGAATTCATCAATCCACTCGTAGTAGTCGTTAAAGAAGATGGGAGCATAAGACTCTGTCTCGACGCGAGGGAAATAAACAAGAGGATGGCGAACGACCACGCACAGCCACCAACAATCGAAGAAGTGTTTCGACGAGTAGGAAGAAAGAAGTATTTCACAACCCTCGATATTTCACAAGCATTTTGGCAAATTCCATTGACCCCAGAGGCAATGAAGTACTGTGGATTTATGTTTGACGGACAGACATACATATTCAAGAGAATGCCATTCGGCATAAAGACAGCTGGAGCATCATTTACAAGAGCAATGAGAGATGCCTTGGGAGATGATTGCTTTGATTTCGAAATTGTTTACCTCGACGACGTGATGATAGTGTCTAAAACTTTAACGGAACATATGCAACATTTGAAGATTGTTTTCGAACGACTGAGAAGAGTAGGATTCAAGCTGAATCTGAAAAAATGTGATTTCATAAAGAAGGAGATAAAATTCCTTGGTCACACATTCACAGAAGTAAAGGCCGAGATGAACGAGGAAACAAAAACAGCTATTATGAACTTCAAGAGACCACAAAATAAGGAGATACAAATGTTCCTAGGATTAATAAACTGGGACAGAAGATTTATTCAGAACCTAGCGAGAATGACGAAGACATTGGAACAGTTGCTAAAAAAGGGAGTAAAGTTTGCCTGGGAGCGCGAGCATCAAGTGGCGTTCAATGATATCAAAAGGGCTTTCGCAGAAGCTCCTAGCCTGTTTCTGATACGTCCAGAGATGAAATTCGGCATAAATGTCGACGCAGCAAGAAGCGGATTGGGTGCAAGATTATACCAATACCGTGAAGGAGAGGAAGCGAAATATACGATAGCTTACTTAAGCAGGAGCTTGAAAGGCGCCGAAGCGCGTTATACGATAACGGAGTTAGAGTGCTTAGCACTGGTATTTGCCCTGAGAAAGTGGCACACTTTATTAATGGGACGACACGTCAGAGTCCATACAGACCACAAGGCTCTACAATTTTTGAGTACTTGTGTACAAAATAATCACAGAATAGCCAGATGGTTTGAGTTCATGCAGGAATTCGACCTCGAGATAGTACATATTCCTGGAAAGGAGAATGAAATAGCGGATGCTCTATCGAGATCCAATGAAGAAGAGATTCAAGAGGAGGATGACGTAAAGCGCATAGCGCTCATCAGAGATCATTTCGAAGGGGCCAACACTGAAGAATGGATACCATGGTTGCAAAGGATCCAGAGACAGGACGAAGAACTTCAAACAGCGGTACAGGAAAATCCGGATGAAGTCTATAGAAGAGATGGGCTCATAAGAGTCCGGTACAACGAAACTGACCGAGTAGCCGTTCCTGCCAAACACACATGGGGCCTCATAGCGAAGATACACCGTCTACTGATACATTTCGGTACGGATAAAGTGATAACATTCACAGAGAAATATTTTCATACATTCAGAGTCGCAAGAATAGCGAGAGACGTGGTAGCGTCATGTAAGATCTGCCAGATGACAAAATATTATACAAGGCCAACAGTAGGAAGACAGTACTACGACCTGCCGGAAGAACCAATGAAAACGGTTTCCCTTGATTTATTCGGGCCGTTACCAAAAACACGACAAGGATTCAAATACATTCTAGTGATAATGGATCAATTTTCCAAGTTAACAAAATTTTATACGATCAAAGATCAAAAGTTCGACACGATAGTCGACACATTGGAGAACAGATACTTTAGAGAGATAGGAGTTCCGGAGGAGATTCTAACAGATAACGGTGGACAGTTTATAACGGCACGGTGGCGAAATTTTGCTACAGAGCGTGGGATAACCACGAGAAAAACGTCGCCTTATAATCCACAATCGAATCCGGTGGAAAGAGTGATGCGTGAACTAGGACGCGTTATCAGAGCATACGCCAGTGACAGACAACACACTTGGTGGAGGATAATAGACAGAGCCGAGGATGTCATCAACGACACGGTTCACTCATCAACGGGATTCACCCCGAACGAGATACACTATAGCGCCGTTACGCATTGGCATGTGTGTGACGTGTTGCGACCAATACCGTCAGAATTCGACGAGTTAGAGAGAGAAGAGCGCATACAAATTGCGAAAGATAGATTAGCCAACGCGGCAGCGAAGAGAAAAGTACAGGCTGACAAGCATGAGGTGGCGTCTAGGCATCAACCGAGTGACGGCGTTATGGTCAAGTTGCACCGCAGATCGGATGCAAACAGAAAATTGACTCGCAAGATTCACCTTGTCTACGACGGTCCATATCGTGTGGCGCGGGAAGTGCGCGAAAATGCCTATTTAATTGAGTCATTAAATGGACAACCAATAGGAGTATTTAACTCACGGCAGATAAGACCGTATAGAAGACCTCTTTTGAGAGAAGACGAAATAGACGACGACGGGGAAGATAATCAAGATAACATTCCACAACGTGAAGATCCACAACGTGAAGACAGTGATTCGCAAAGCGAAGAATCAGACGAATATCAAAGTCTGGAAGACGAAATAAGAGTATGTGTATTCACAATGCACGATTTACCGTCATCGGAAGAGGACATTGCCGAGGAGCATGCCGAGGAGTACGATGATGCCGAGCAGAATTTCAACAATGCCGAGGAGCAACTTACAACACGCGAAGACGTGGAACAAGAAGATGCCGAGGAGAATGCCGAGGAGCATACCTCACAATTAGAAGAAGACCAGGAAAATGCCGAGGAGCAACCTGAAAATAAAAGTTATTATAAAAACAATATGGAAGAAAGTGACAGTAACAACAAGAGAGAAGAAGTTGAAGGGCCCTTCATTGCGAAGGAAGTTCCTTTAACCCACTTCAAGAGAAAACGTACTTACCTGAGGAGCGGAGATGAAGATTCCAGCGACGATCCAGGAAACAACGAGGAATACTATGACTGGAAAAGAAGAAAGAGTCAAGTAATGCAGATAATTAAAAAATACACTTACCGGAGTGAAAAATACCGAGGAAAAGGAGCGATGGAACACGAAAACTTGACGCCAGCGTACGTTGCAAGATATGCGACGAAAACCAAATCACGCCGGGCCAAAGGGTTTCATCTAACATCCTGTAGCAGCTTAAAAGACGACGACGAAGAACCTGAAACAGAATCAGACAATATTAGTGAAGAAGGTCCAGAGGATAGCGACACAGAGTCGATTAAATTATATTCCAAAAAGAAAGGAGAGCCAGAGTCTCCAGACGAGATAATGCTCACGGAGAGCAGCTACGATACGTCACCCGAGCATGAGGTGCACGAAGAGCACGAAAGTGCAGATGAGAATCAAGAAGTGCACGAAAGTGCAAATGAAAATAACGATAATAGAGTCGATAACGACCAAGAGGAGCACGAAAGTGCAGAAATAGAACACGAGGAGCACGAAAGTGCAGACGAGGAAAGAGCAATAGCATCGCCTGAAAATTCGACAATGTCCGATAACGACAATTTAAATGAGGAATTATTTCAAGATATGGGAGCACCAGAAGCATTTATAGATGCACACCCAGGAATATTCATCGAAGGAAATATTTACAAACAATATTACAAAAATCCAGGACAATGGATAATTCAACCAGCCAATCAGATTGAGGGTGAAATAGAACTATTTCAAGAACACGATACATGTGATGCAGCCATAAGGCACACGATGCGCCATGAGATGCGCAGCGCCACAGTTAACGGCAGACAAGTTCAGACAGCCGTGGTGAACGGATGTCTATCGAATTTCAGCGTGCGAATAAACGACACACCGCGAAAATCATACAATACGCAAGTGACAAGCACAATAACAGAAATGGATCCCGCGAGACAAGAAAGGATCATGATGCTGGAACAGCTGCAGAGAAAGATGCAAAATTACATCGAGCATGACAAATTTAAAGGCATGAGTGACGAACATTTTGAGACAATTAAAAATTACGTCGACCGACTATCACCGATCGATGACATGGCTATGATATACGACAAGAAGGAAAAAGAAGCACAAGACAAGTCATTCGAATTCATTAAAGAATGCGAGAAGATACGAGGTGGTAATATTTTCCAGATGAACGAGACCGTCATAAACGACAGTGAAGGTAATCCAGCAGCAGAAATCAAAATGCTGTTCGTTATAAGAAATAAAAGGAAACCAAGTGACAAGAGAGATATGATGTGTCAAGTAAACACCACATTTATCAATGGGGAGCCTCACACAAAAACGTTCGCGATAGAACGTAAAGCGAGTGCACCACCCACCGCTACATCTACACCCAAGCTAAGTATAGTACCAAGCACGTCAAGTACAACGACAACAGCAACGAAAACACCGGCAAAGCAAGCTACAAAAATACAAAATAAGCCGGAAATTACATCGGTCAAGAAGGTGCAAATACCAATCAAATCAACAACGAAAAAGAGAAGCAGATCAACTTCGTCAACGAGAAAAACCAAGGAAGTGGCGAAGAAGAAAATCAAACAGCATTCGCGAGAAGAAATTAAATCAAGCGACAGTGATCCAAGCGCCGACGACCAACCATCCATAATTCCCGACTCGCAGAAAAAGCTGAACCTTAATAAAGTTCTTAAGGTCAGCTTGCCGAGGAGTATGGGACCGAGTGCTAAACCATCCGTTTCCCAGATAAGCCGGGAATCACCCCTGGAGACGCCAGACATGTCACACGGACAACCCAGGGTGCAGAGGGTGCAAAAGGAGCATAGGGCAGCCACACCGGTGCCCATAGAGAGCAGCGAGACCTTGGCGGAGATTGACAGCGGCCTTTGCGAGGCGGACAGCCAGGTTAACACGCAAATATATACGTTGGAGGCAGACGAGGAGGTACGCAGGTTGTTGGAGGTGGGCGGACAGCCCGCTGGACAGGCCGGACGGGAGGAAGTTCAGCCCATGACGGTCGAGGTGCAGGAAGAGCAGCAGCCGGGAGCAGCCGACTCGCAGGAATACACGAGCCTCTAGAGCGTAGGACGCATGAAGTCCAATTTTATATCCTATTCTATGTTTTATCTTATTTTCATACGCGAGATTTATTACAAAGTTATTATTTTATTTTATTTTAATTTGCATGGTGCAATTCAGATAGAGTAATTACTTGTTCACACACCAACGAGGTACACTAAGTACACTCATTTTATTAAGATATACGGCAGCAAGCCAGCGTGTTAGATTTAAAATTACACCATACTTACACTCGTTACACTACAGAGTACAAACATAACATTTTATAATAAAGAGACAAGATTTACACCCAAGAACAGATATTTACCCCAATTACATATCCTATTCCTACGGAAACCTGTCAAAACAAATAAATGCCTCCAGAAAGATTAAAGACAATAATTTTATCACTGGTATTCAGTTTATTTGCCATTTTAGTAATTTGCATTATCACATTGATATATTCATTCAAAGATTATTAGAGATGCCTTCAGATAAATTCTACATAACAATAATTACATTCATTTTAATACTATTTACAATTTTTATCATTTATATGATCCTTTTATTATATTCGGTGTTCCGTAATTTCTTTCCGTCGCGATCGCGGATCAATGCCGTACCGGTAACGCCATCCCTCAGTCGCCCTCCGAACGAAGGGATTTCGCGCCGCTCCCCCCGTCAAGTCTGACCGCGAAGTTTCTCCCGACGCGTATCGATCCTGTCATGCCGTGATCGCATGATCCAAAACGCAAGTGATTGGTCGATACGCGTCGTGCGCCCGAAAGCTCCCGAAACGGGACCGCGAGAGCTCCGGTCTAAGTCAGTAGAAATTAATACTCCGGTTCACGAGGTCGCATACCGCCGTGCATCCGTTAACAGTTTCCCCGTTTCACGCGGTTACACAATTGCCGTCGTGCACACGGGTCCTGCTGCTCGTTCAGAGCCCCATTCTATCGCGCCGTCAGTGCAATTCACCCTCGCCACTGTGAGCGGTGAACATACACGTGTGCGCTCGATCATCTGTATCGCTGCCGCGCTCGATAGACTATCTCGCGTCTTGTGCGCTTCGAACACGAGCGCAACAACTGTAAAACGCTCCAAGTGCGTGCATTAAGTGTTAGCTGTAAAGAGCGCTTCCAATTGCGCTCGCCACAGCGACCGTTTACCATACCCGCGTCACGTAAGCAGCGCTACCGAGTCACGTGCGCGCATAGTGTCGCGCTCACATCACGAGTGCGTTCACCAGAACTTTGTACGAACCGACTTTTAAATATATTTTGTGCTTTCCTCTACGAACACAAGTGTCTTTCTCTTAACCGCACTCCTGATCCCTGTCGGGGTCGAACCCGGCGTCTTACGCTAATTGGCGAACCGGAGTTACGCCCGGAAACGAAATTCGCCAACATAAATTCTGGTCCTTCGAGCCGGATCGGCGTGCAACTGTGCCATTCGCAGACGTCAAGGACAGTTGAGACATGGAGGATCTCATGGCGCAGCAGAAAGTGACGATCCACGCGATCAAACGAGCGCTGGACAATTTTAAGAAGATCGGCAAGGCGAATCTCACATGGGGAGTTGTCCGCCACCGATTGCAGCAGCTGAAGGATCACTTCACTCGCTTTGAACGACTTCACGGTCAGATCATGGCCGCCGCTTCCAACGAATTCATTATGACGGATCGGTACTTCACGGAGGATTGATTCGACAAGTGCGAGACGACTTTCCTGACAGCATCCGACTACATGGCCGAGTGGATGAGCAGGCTGGAGGCGCCGCCGCCGTCCCAAGATTCATCACCCGTAAGCCCGTCTTATCTCAACGCATCACCGCGTTCCGCGTTTCATCTTCCGCGTATAAATCTTCCCAAATTCTCGGGGGAGTTTCGCGAGTGGGAAGCGTTCCGCGATCAATTTAAGGCGTTAATTGTTGACAATCGCGACTTGTTAGACGTAAATCGTCTGCAATATTTGCATTCGTGTGTTAAAGGTGAGGCCAGCGATGCCATACGCAATCTGGCATTAACTGACGCGAATTTCAAAATAGCTTGGAAATTGTTGTTATCGCGATATGATAATCGTCGTCGTTTGGTGCACGACCATGTGCTTGCGCTTCATACGCTTCCCCAAGCGACTTCTGATTCCGCAGTGGCTCTCACCGCGTTACGCGATAAAGCGAACATATCGATACAGTCGTTAAAAAACCTCGGTCGGTCTGTTGATACATGGGACGACATTTTAGTTTACTTGCTCGTACAAAAACTTGACAAAGGCACACGTAAGGACTGGGAATTGCAACTTGGCGATGTGCAGGAATATCCAACATACGACCAGTTGGATAAATTTCTAATTTCTCGCATACGCGTACTTGAGAACATTCTCCCGGCTTCACCTCAAGTCAAGGGCAATAAACCAAATTCGGTTCAAAGTCACGCAGCGAACGCAAGTTCGATCAAATGTCCCATGTGTCAGAAGACACACTTCTTGTCCGCGTGTCCGGACTTTCAAAATAAGAGCATTGCTCAGCGGCGTGATCTCGCGAAGAAATTTCACTGTTGCTATAATTGTTTGAGTACACGGCACACTCGCGATGCGTGTTCGAGCAAGAACACGTGCCGTCAATGTCAGCAGAAGCACCATACGCTTCTTCATACGACCGATGTAAATAATAATAGCTCGACGAGTGAAAGCTCACCTTTATCCACGGACTCGAAAACGGAAACAAATGCCGAGATCACTTCGCATTTACTTTCTCACACAAGCTTTTCGAAATCAAATATTCTGTTAACCACCGCCTGGATTAAGGTGAGCGGGCTCAACGGTCGACATAGCATAGTCCGCGCGTTGTTGGATCAGGGTTCGGTTACTACTCTGATCACCGAACGTTTAGCTCAGCGATTGCGTTTACCGCGTACGCGCGTCTCCGTCTCTATCACTGGGATCGGCGAGACAGCTGCCACAGCACGCAGCGCAGCTAAGGTTCACGTGTCAGCGCGTGACGGCACGGGCCCGACGCCCTTCGTCTCCGCTCTTGTTCTCAAGTCGCTCACGACTTACATTCCGCAACGCGTTCCGGATATAACGAAACTGTCGTACATTCGCGAACTTACGCTAGCTGATAGCGATCCGACTAGCGCGGCGCCGATTGATGTAATTATCGGTGCTGATTTGTATGGCGCGATCTTACTGCCGGAGGTCCGTAATCGCGCTCCTTATGAGCCCGTCGCCCAAAATTCCATATTCGGATGGTTCCTGTCCGGACCAATGCCCATGCCGTCGCAGTCACGGACGGCTCGCATTCAAACGCACCACTGCACGGTGCTGTCGGAAATCTCCGACCAGTTAAAGCGTTTCTGGGAGGTTGAAGAACTTCCTCAGCAGACTCATCTCTCACCGGAAGAGATTCGATGCGAAGAACACTTCGTGTCGACGCATTCTCGTGCCCCCAACGGGCAGTATATAGTGCGGCTGCCGTTCAAATCGGGGCCCCCCATCGACATTGGCGACTCTAAGCAGTCTGCAATCGCGTTGTATTCGCGTCTCGAGTCACGGTTAAAGTCGAATCCCGCTCTTGCAAAGGAATACCACGACTTCTTGGCGGAATATGAACGTCTGGGTCACATGACCAAAACACCCCTCGAAGACCCCCCTGATGGTCAAGTAGTGTATATACCGCATCATGCAGTTGTCCGCGAGCATAGCGCGACAACTCGTTTACGCGTTGTCTTCAACGCCTCTCAACCGACCTCCAATGGTCGCTCTTTGAACGATCATCTAATGATCGGCCGCAAACTGCAATCTGAGTTGTCATTCATCATCTTGCGATGGCGTCAGTTTCGGTTTGTCTTCACCGCCGACATCGCAAAGATGTATCGCCAGATTCTCGTCCACAAATGCGACGTGGATTATCAGAGAATCTTATGGCGACCCGCGCCGAACTATCCTTTGACAGCATATCGCATGCTCACTGTAACATACGGTAACGCAAACGCGCCGAACCTAGCTCTTCGAGTTATGGAGCAAGTCGCCGAAGACGAAGGCGCTGATTTTCCGTTAGCAGTTCCAGTGTTACAGTTTCACTTTTACGTCGATGACGCTGTGTTCGGCGCCGATGACATACCGCTCGCAATTCAAACGCGAGATCAACTAATTTCTCTCTTGAAACAAGCAGGATTTCACCTCCAAAAATGGGCGAGTAACAATCCCTTATTACTCGAAGGCATCGATCCGCAGGATCATGGTCTTGCTTCCGCAAAAACGCTCGAATCCGACGAGCGCCTCAAGGTACTAGGTGTCAAGTGGCATCCTCATACGGACGTCTTTCGACGTCACGCTTGCAGAGTCGGTTCCCGACACGAAGCGCTCAATTCTCTCGACAATTGCTCGCATTTTCGATCCTCTCGGCTGGATGGCTCCCGTGGTCATCATCGCAAAAATACTGATGCAGCAGCTCTGGCTGCTTCGCTGCGATTGGGACGAAGTGATCCCTAACGATCTTCTCCGTAAATGGAGAGATTACTATTCTCAACTACCGCTACTGCGACAAATCACCATTCCGCGTTGGACCGGGTACGGTTCCGATACGCTAACCGCGGGAATCCATGGGTTTGCCGATGCCTCCGCCTCCGCATACGGAGTGGTTGTTTATTTAAAGGTTACGCATCTTGACGGAACCGTCGAGATTACAATACTTCTGTCGAAATCAAAAGTCGCTCCGCTCAAGCCCATGAGTATTCCGCGCTTAGAGCTATGCGCCGCGGTCCTGCTCGCGCGTGCCATCGCCGCCGCGCGACTCGCGCTCACGATTGCGATTAAGATTTACCATTGTTGGACCGATTAAAGTCGCTAAAGCCTGGCTTTCGCAGCCACCTTCCCGATGGAAAATGTTCGTCGCAAATCGGGTGCATGAGGTTCAAACCCTCTTGCCAAACGTCGAGTGGCATCACGTGCCCTCGCAACAAAACCCAGCCGATCTCGTTTCGCGAGGAGTCACACCCGAGAATCTGATTCAGCAATCTCTATGGTGGACGGGGCCAGACTGGCTCAAACTATCCTCCGATCAATGGCCCTCTGAGCCTCAATCAACTTAACTAAAAGTGTGCAACAGCAGTTATTCCCCGTGGAATACGCTCAGTTAAACTCATCACAACGAATCTCGAAAGGCAGTAAACTGCTGCCGTTAAACCCGTTCATTGATAAAACCGGGCTCATTCGTGTCGGTGGTCGACTCCGGCATTCTGCGTTTCCGGACGACAAAAAGCACCCGGTCGTGCTCGCAGCACATCCGCTAGTTGCCGCGTTAATACGCGATACTCATATTAGCGCCCTCCACGCTGGGCCGCAATTCACGCTGCACCTGCTACGCGAAAACTACTGGATCTTGCGCGCGCGTCAAACGATCCGCACGATCCTTCACAAATGTGTCAGATGCGCTCGGGAAAGCGCCAAATCCGCGCACGAGTTAATGGGCGACTTGCCCTCGTGTCGCGTCACGTCGACGACTCGCGCATTCCTGCATTGCGGGATTGATTATGCCGGACCAATTCAGTCAGAACTACTCCCGGTCGGGGACATAAATCACGAAAGGCATACATCGCGGTGTTCGTCTGCATGACGGTCAAGGCGACTCATCTAGAGTTGGTTAGCGATTGTACGACTCCCGCGTTTATCGCTGCATTCGATCGTTTTTGTGCTCGACGCGGCGTTCCCAGTGATATGTACTCGGACAACGCTACGACATTCCACGGCGCTCAGCGCGAAATCTCCGTCGCATGGAGTGAGGCCACTCGCGATCCGAATTTTCAAAGTCAAATCGCAACTCAAGGCGTTCTGTGGAACTTCATTCCTCCGTCCGCGCCGCATTTTGGCGGTCTTTGGGAAGCGTGCGTCCGCAGCGTCAAGTTTCATATGAAACGCGTCATCGGGGCGCACACGCTAACATTCGAGGAGCTAAGCACGCTCCTATGTAAAATCGAAGCGTGTTTAAACTCGCGACCGATCGCTCCGGTTTCAGACAATTACGAGGATTATTGTGCAATGACACCGAGTCATTTTCTAATCGGCTCAGCGCTAACAAGCGCACCCACACCTTCCTTACTCGATGAAAAGGAAACGCGTCTCACTCGATGGCAGTTGATTCAACAGATGCGCGATAGCTTCTGGAAACTGTGGTCGAACGACTATCTGCATACATTGCAGCAACGCCCCAAGTGGCGTCAAATTCAGAATCTCGCTCGAGTCGGACGCTTAGTACTATTGCGAAACCCTCTCGCTCCTCCAAGCAGATGGGAATTAGGAAGGATCGTAGAGTGTCACCCCGACGACGACAGACTCACTCGAGTTGTCTCAGTCAAAACGGCTCGATCCACGTACAAACGAGCCGTGGTCAAGCTATCATTCTTGCCGGTCGATCTGAATACTCCGGAGTGACACTCCGCGACGCCTATAAGGCGAAATGTTGTACGAAAATCGGTGAAACTTTGTAAATATCTGTAAATATTCTTATGTATCATATCTTATGTAAAATAGTTCAGATGTAGTTTAAGTTGTTTCAGCACTCGCAGTGCTCCGCATGGCGGGCGGCTCGAGCTCAACAATTCGTCACGGCGGGCGGCTCTTGATTTGTTGCGAATCGTTTTCGCGGCGGGCGGTTATGTTCCGAAATTTCTTTCCGTCGCGATCGCGGATCAATGCCGTACCGGTAACGCCATCCCTCAGTCGCCCTCCGAACGAAGGGATTTCGCGCCGCTCCTCCCGTCAAGTCTGACCGCGAAGTTTCTCCCGACGCGTATCGATCCTGTCATGCCGTGATCGCATGATCCAAAACGCAAGTGATTGGTCGATACGCGTCGTGCGCCCGAAAGCTCCCGAAACGGGACCGCGAGAGCTCCGGTCTAAGTCAGTAGAAATTAATACTCCGGTTCACGAAATCGCATACCGCCGTGCATCCGTTAACAGTTTCCCCGTTTCACGCGGTTACACAATTGCCGTCGTGCACACGGGTCCAGCTGCTCGTTCAGAGCCCCATTCTATCGCGCCGTCAGTGCAATTCACCCTCGCCACCGTGAGCGGTGAACATACACATGTGCGCTCGATCATCTGTATTGCTGCCGCGCTCGATAGACTATCTCGCGTCTTGTGCGCTTCGAACACGAGCGCAACAACTGTAAAACGCTCCAAGTGCGTGCATTAAGTGTTAGCTGCAAAGAGCGCTTCCAATTGCGCTCGCCACAGCGACCGTTTACCATACCCGCGTCACGTAAGCAGCGCTACCGAGTCACGTGCGCGCATAGTGTCGCGCTCACATCACGAGTGCGTTCACCAGAACTTTGTACAAACCGACTTTTAAATATATTTTGTGCTTTCCTCCACGAACACAAGTGTTTTTCTCTTAACCGCACTCCTGATCCCTGTCGGGGTCGAACCCGGCGTCTTACGCCAATTGGCGAACCGGAGTTACGCCCGGAAACGAAATTCGCCAACATTCGGCAAGAGCCAGTTCAGAACCGTATTATTTACCATGAAGTTCGCAGAATTCTTAATAGTTTCAGTCATCATATTTTTTCCTTTAATAATCAATTTCCCTAACACGGACATAGTCATTACACTTTACATATTATTTACGTTTTACCTATTAATTTTAAGCATCGGAATAGATCCAAGACTGATCCGCGAGTGACAGTCAATTAACATGATTCATTTAACATTTATCCTAGACTAAGTTTTTTATAATTGCATTAATTCCAGCCAGCGTCGATAATTCGACATATTTAATATTTCTCACTTAAATTCATTGATATCTTTACATTGATAACGAGCGGGACGAATTCCCGAGTATTTCATGAAGGTTCACATATTTTAACGCGTTCCAAGCGATTACACTTTCATTACACCTCGTTACACCATCTACACCTGTATCGTTAGATTCAGCGTGCGAGACGAGCCAGCGACGGCTCTACACTTTTGGTACACTTACAACACCATCTACACTCACATGTTAGATTTCAGCGTGCGAGACAAAGTCACCGAAAGGTGCAACACTTATTACACTTTCTACACCCACTTGTTGGAAACATGCATGCGAGACAAAGTCACCGAAAGGTGCAACACTTTCTACACTCGATGTCTTAGAATAAGCGTGCGAGACGAGCCAGCGACGGCGTTACACTTTTGATACACTTTTAGCACTCCGAGTGCAGATTTAATTTATTATTGATTTTCATTATATTCAGTTACACCTTGTTACACTTTTGTGAATTTTCTACACCTTTCGACGGCTTTCAGCCAATTTAACTATTTCATTATGATTTTGATACTTTTATAACATTCCCTGTCGATTTAAGAATTTATTATTATAATATGATTATGCGTGCGATAGATTTAAGTCGCGATATACTTACCTTTGATACTTACCCTTATTACACCGGTGTCGGTGATTAGATGAGACGATTCCATAGCGATCCCGGGTACCTGAAAAGAAAGAGGAGAATTAGAAATGGGTAGATTTACCTGTATACTTACCTGGTTTCATAGGATTCGTCTGTTGTGACGTTGAGAGTCAGTCGGTGCAAATCGAGTGACTTTTCGTTCACTTGTGCGAAGTTCGCAGTGCAGCGACGTGGTTGGTTCACGCGAGCGCGAAAGCCAATTCACGCCGTTGCACTTTAGTGTAGCATCTCTCGATTAGGTGCCGAGTCTCAACAGCGACTCGGTGCGCGAAGTGCAGATGGAATCGTACCATCTACACCCCGAGGTACGAACAGCCAGTGCGATGGCTGCGCGCCTAAAATGTAGACTCAGCGCATGCGTGAGTCTAAGGTGGGAGAACTCGACCCGTTCCTCCCGGACAGTCTTTCGCGAGCTTTCGGTGCGTTAACACGTTCTACGGTTACGCTCAATAATCGAATCCGGAAGTCTTATCCCGTTATCCGCTAGCGTCAGTAGCGTGATTTATATTATTGTAGAGACAGTGAGTGCGTGATACGGGAAATCCTATTGCGCTTATATTGATCATTACGATCCGTGCATACAAAATTAGCGGCGATTCGAGAACACTCGACGCAGTTCCACGCGATCGAGCGAATAAGTCCGCGAGTAGAGATTGCTGTACGACCAGTATTAATAAATTGTTATTTGTTTATAATAAACAAGCAATTGTTGATTCGCGACCCCAGTAAACATCCTATCCGATATTTCGTAAATTACGCTTCGCTTAACAAGGGCGTGGCCGACGGCCTTGAACACGTCCGCGACGTAAAAACGACAGCCATCTTGCTGAGAAGGAAGGACGGGGTAACGCAGACACACAGGCTTTCTGTATTGATGCCTGAAAATACAGTGGCGACCGTAAATTCAGCCCAAGTAGTAAGTGGCTAATATTTGATATTTTATCATTCCATTCGTTGTTCCGGTCACAACCTCTTACAAACTCTCACCCTTTTAGACCTGGTCATTGCGACCTTACATTTATTCTAGTTTCCCTATCCCTCCCCCTTCCTCCTTCCCCCTCTGTTTGACTTCTTCCGTTTCTTCCGCTTCTGCGTCCCTCTGCCTCCCTCCTTCCTGTCTCGGCTCTTCCCTGTCCTCGTTCGAATCCCTCAGCAGCCTCTCCTCCGTCCTTCTTGCGCTCACGTCCTCCTCCGGCCACCCTATACTCCTGTCTTCTTCCATTCTCCTTTCTAATCTCCTTTCTTTCTCCTCTCTACCCTCCGTTCTCCCCCCTCCATTTCCCTTCTTTCCCCCTTCAGTTCCATCATCCATTCCTCTTCTCCCTCTTCCTCATCCAGTACCCATCCCGCCACTTTCTGCCAGCTACCATTTCCTGATTCCCATCTCCTACATTCTTCCCATACATGCTCCCACGTTTCCTCCCTATATTCACATAATCTACATTTCCTCTTCTCTTCCTCTTCCCAGTATCTACATTCTCTCATCTCGTTCCCTAATCTAAATCTCGCCACCCTTCTCCATCTACTCTCTCCCCATCTCTTTTTCAGATATCCTGGGATACCTTCTCCTTTTATTAACTTGTACCATTTATTATAATCCGATTTCTCAATCTTCTCCCATCTCTCTTTCCTTTGCGTCTCCTTATCTCCTCCAAACAGCTTATAAAACCATTCGTCTCCGTCCTCTCTCAACCTTTCCAATTCCTTTAGCTCCACTCCTCTGTCCTCAAAAAACTTTTCTCTCTCTTTTTTTCAGCTTGAGCCTGCCTTCCCTTCCTTCTCCCTTCCCTTCAGCTCTTCCCAACATAGCCTCGCCAGCTCACTTCCTCTACCCTCCTCTAACTTCTTCTCAAATCTCCATGCCCTCATCCCTGCCCTCCCTCTTAGCTTCTCCCTCTGCAGCTCCTCCCTAACAAGATACCATGGCGTTCTCCCATCCACTCCCAGTACCCATCTGATATACCTTTCTTCCATCCTTCCATTCCTTCTCTTTCTCTCCATCCCCATATTTCCGCTCCGTATCCCATCACCGTCCACACCAGTCTATCGAACAGCCATAATCTTTTTCCCCAGTCTTTCCCAAATCTCCTCTTTCCTATCCCCCAGACCTTCCCCATCACTGCGGCCGCCTTCTTGATCCTTTCCTTTATCTGCGCTTCCTGTCCTCCGTTCCTTTGAAACACGTACCCTAAGTACCGAAATTCTCTCACTTCCTCTAGTGCTTTTCCTCCCCATCTCCATCTCCTCTTACTATCCCTCCCTCCTCCTTTCTTAAACCTCATTATTTTTGTTTTCCCTACGTTCAGCTCCAATCTCTTCCTGCCTAGATACCCTTCCAGTCTTTCCAACATGCTCCTCATTTGGTCCTCGTCCTCCGCTATTAGCACCACGTCATCCGCGTACGCCAAAGTATACACCTTCTTACCTCCTATCTTTATCCCTCCCCATTTGACTCCACCCATTTCTTCTTCCATATCCGCTAATAAAACATTGAACAGCAGTGGGCTCAGCGGGCATCCCTGCCTTACACCCCTTCCCGTCCAGAACTCTTCTCCCATTTCGTTTCCCACCCTTACCCTACTTTTCGTCTCCCTTAGAATCTCCTCCGTTCTCCTCACCAGCCCTTCCCTTATTCCCCTTTCTCTCATTGCTTTTACTAATACTCCTCTATCCACCGAGTCGAAGGCCGCCTTAAGGTCCACAAAGCATGCTATCAATTTTCCCCCCTTCTTCTCTAATCTTCTATTCACCAAGTAATTCAGTACGTAAATGTTGTCTATAGTTCCCATTCCCCTTCTAAAACCTGTCTGATTATGTGGCACTATTCTTTTTCCCTCCATCTCCTCTCTTAATCTCTCCGCCAGAATGGCCGTATATACCTTGTATAAAGACGGCATTATCGTCACCCCTCTATACTCCTCTGCCCTTTTTCCTTCACCTTTCTTTACGATTGGCGCAATTATTCCTTCCTTCCACTTTTCCGGCCATCCTCCTCCCTTCCATATCCTGTTGATATATTTCCAAGCCCAAATCTCCACCTCCTTCCCCCCTCGCTTCCAAACCTCTCCTGGAATTCCATCCCTTCCCATTGCCTTTCCGTCCCTTAATTTCTTTGTTACTCTCCTCATCTCCTCTAAGCTTATCTCCTCTTCTTCCTCTCCTTCCTTCTCCTCCCTCCCACCTTCCGTTCCCATCCTCACCCTCCCCTCCACTCCTCCCAGCAACTTCATTGAAGAGGAGGAATGGAAAGAACACTTTATGTGTTCCCTCCTCAATTCCCCTCCTTTTTCTTCTCTCTCTATTTACTATCTCCCATACATCCGCCTCCCTCCTTGCACCCTCCGCTTTTCTCTCCCATCTCAGATTCTCTTCCTCCTTCTTCCTCTTACACAGCTCCTTAAACTCCTTCCTTTTTTCTTTGTAAGTGTACCCTCTCCTCTTTCCTTCCTCCATTCCCTCAGCTTTCTTCTTGCTTCTTTCTTCGCTTCTCTACACTCCTTATCCCACCATCCCACCTTCTTCTTCTTGTTACCCTCCAACTCCTCCTCCACCCCTTATGTGTGGTAATATTACTATATATTTTAATAAGTTTGCGACAAATTTTATTATTAAGCATATTTGGATATTTGCATAGTATTAAATATAATGCTGTATTAATAACATAAGTTTGTTTTTTTCATTAGATACTAATTTAGTTGTAAAAATATGCTGTGCAAGAAAATAACTATGTTAGATACATGATATACATATATAAAATTTTAATTTATGGTTAAAATAAATTATTATAAGTACTATCATATTACTGTGTTCATAGTACTTATTATATGTCAGAAAAAACTGTATGCACAAACAATTAATCTATACTCAATATATATCCAATTTTTTACTAGATATATTGGGTATAGATTAATTTCTTTTTCCACGTTGAAATTAAATTAATTTAATATCTGACACAAAAAATTTCTCTTTTCTTCACCTTCAGCTCTATCTGCTCTATCATTATTTCTACAACCTTCTTCAAAATTGTTCTCAATATTTTGAAACTGTTCATCTACTTCCTCAAATAAATCATCTAGTTCATCGTTATGAAGAATACATAAATTATGTAATGCACAACAAGCTATAATAAATTTACAGCAACGTTGAACAGTATGAAAGTCTAATCTAATCAGTTGTCTGAATCGTGCTTTTAATAAGCCAAAGGCATTTTCAATTTTTACTCGACAAACAGAAAATTTGTAATTAAAATTTCGTTGCTCTTCTGTTAAATTCCCATAATCTCTATAAGGAGTAATGATATATTTTTTAAGAGGATAGGCAGCATCGCCTAATATATGCCATTCATTCCCACATAAACCTGGCAACATAGTATTTATAAAAGATAATTTGAAAACACGTGCATCATTAATTTTACTAGGTGGCCCTGTGAAAACATCAAGAAATCTCTTCTTCGCATCACATATTGCTTGCAACGTCAAAGAAGGCATATCATGTCGATTTACGTATGTGGATTTTATTTTGTGAGCAGGTGTACGTATCGTAATGTAAGTACCATCGATACATCCTAGAATTCCAGGAAAACCATTAATCTGTAAAATTACATCTACGAATTACCTTTAATATTAAAGTGGTTGAGAAAGCATTATTAATTTGTTTTAATTCTACATAAATATTTTTTAATCAAACATTGAGCATCTATCTACTAGCTGTTTAACAAATAACAATTAAATAGGAAAATATCTTTTTAAAACATGTATTGCAACTAGAAGAAATCAAGGATTTAGGGGATCCATTATATATCTTAAAACGAGATAAAAATTGCAAAAGTAAAAAAATTCACTAGAGTATCTCATACGATTTTATTTGTCATTTAGTAAATCTGCTCACTTTTGTAATTTTTATCTTGTTTCAAGATGAAATCGACCCTCCAGTAGTATGTTTTTTTGAGTCTAGCAAGTTCTTGCTTAAAATACTGCATTTAATATATAATTCATAGAAATGTTTGTTTCATTTACATTTTCAAATTGTCTCGAAATCTCTGTCTTTTCTTCAATTGTGTCAGGAAATTTTATTATGGACTTTGCTAAGTTATTTAGAAAATCCATAATATTATCACAAACTGCATGAAATGTAGATTCTGCCATATCAAATCTGCCTGCTACATCTCTAATAGTACTTTTGTTACCTGCAAACCTTTAATAAAAATACTAATAAATAAGTACATATATAAATACGTTTAATAAATATATATTTCTCTATTGTACTTATTATATGTGTTTATGTATACTTAATTCTGTGGAATATAATATTTTATTACCACAAAAATGCCAGCAATTTTGCATCATTTGATATAATGAGATTATCGTTTGTAGTATTTTGGCAAAAATCTGATTTTTTATATAAATCTTTTAACTTTATGTATGTATACCGTTGCAAACGAAAGTTTCTCTGAAACTGAATATTATATATACAATTATAGTGTAGAAGTATAAAGTCATCTATGTGCACAATACATATACATACATACATACATACATACATACATACATACATACATATATATATGTTGAGAATATGTACATTTGTGCTGGCTATAGTGGCGAGCGAGTATGTGTGAGCACGCTTGGTATGTGCAAGTAGGTAGGAGAGGGAGTTTCGGTTCGAGCGTGCTCGTACGAGTGAAAAGGGGAGAGAACGATTACAGCTGTTGAACTGTAGGCACCGCGCAGCACAGATACCTGATCTTCACAGAAATAAGTTTTGTATTAAATAATAAACACTTTATTTCACTCTTTCATTTAAATAAATAAGTTATAGATTATTTATCTAACCACCAAATTAACATGGTAGCAGAGCGTGGTTCAAAGAGTGTGCTAAAATAAAGTGTGTCGTTGTTGAGAGTTCAACGGATCACCATGGGAAACGACGATTTCAAGATCCCAGTATTTGATGGAGAGAATTATCAAATGTGGAGAAAAAGGATTGCAATGTATTTGAAGATGAAGAAATGTGAAGAAAACATAACAAGAGAGAAAACGGCAAGTGACAAAGAGCAGTGGGAGGAAGCTGATTTAAAAGCAATCAATTACATATACAGCTCTATTTCGGATAGACAAATGGAGTTCATTTGTAATGAAACGACGGCTTATGGAATAATGAAGAAGTTTGATCAAATATATTTAAAAGAGTCTACAGCGAGGCAAATTGTGTACAGAAATAAATTGGAAAGATTGAGACTGAAAAATTATAGTGATGCAGCAACGTTTTTTCTGGATTTTGAAAAGTGCATTAATGATTTGAAAAGTGCGGGTGCTACAGTGACAGAAAAAGAGAAGTTGAATTATATATTGAATACGCTGCCAGAGTCGTACAGCTATATAGGCGACCTTATAGACACGTTAAAGGAAACCGATCAAACGGCAGAATATGTGAAAAATAAGATACAGATGGCAGAGATGAAGAATAAAAGTAGTGAGACGAGTAACAGAAATTCAAGCGTCTTCACAGTTAATAAAAACCAACGCACGTGCTTCAAGTGTGGAGAAGTTGGCCATATACAAAAAGACTGTAAAAATGGAGGACAAACGGCAGGCAGGGGTTCGTCTTGGAGGTCAACGCGAGGCTATAGAGGATCAAGAGGTAGAGGTGGCTATAGAGGACAACATCGACGAGGAACGAGTGCGCATAATTCTCAAGTAGACGCAGGCAACGGACAAAGCACGAGTCGCTGGAACGAGCCGAGGGAAGAAGAAAACAAAGGCTCTTGGATAGCCAAGGTCGAGAGAAATACAGCTAATGCGTATAATAGTAAGGTAAACGATAGACATTGTAACGATATCGAGTGGATATTAGACAGCGGTAGTACGGATCATATCGTAAACAATGACAGTTACTTTGAGAATTTCGAAATTTTGAAAAGTCCAATAGACGTGTATTTAGGAGATAATAAAACCGTAAAGGCGACTAAGATAGGAAATATTGTAAGTTACTTTGATGCTTTTGGTAAACAGACTGAAATAAACATGAAAGGCGTATTGTACGTTAAGAATATGAATTTGAATTTGATAAGTTTTAGTAAAATAACGGATAATAATAAGATAGTCTCGGAAAAGAATTTGGCAAAAATATTTGATAAAAATGGAAATATGATGGCAGTGGCAGAAAAAAGGAATGGGTTGTATCACATGAAAAGTAGAGTTAGAGTAAGTGATTCTACAGTTAATTATATAAATAAGAAAGGTAGCAACGTGAGTTCGAAAGAGAAATGGCACAGGTTGTTAGGGCATGTAAATTTTAAATACTTAAATGTGTTATGTAAGAATCAGCTGTTAAATGGTATACCGAATGAACTTGATGGCGAATTCTTGAAATGTAAAACATGTATAGAAAATAAAATGCACAATGTACCGTTTAAAGATAACAGATATAGAGCGAAAGAAATATTAGAGATAGTTCACACTGATGTTTGTGGACCGTTTCGAACAACGGGATTTAGAGGTCAAAAAGGTTTTATAGCATTTATCGATGATTATAGCAAAATTGCGAGAGCATACACCATAAAATCTAAAGCTGAAGTTAGTGAGTGCATTAAAGATTACATTAACGAATGTGAAAATTTAACCGGTAAAAGAGTAAAATATTTAAGATGTGATAACGGAAAAGAATTTTTAAATAATGAAGTTTTTGGATTTGCAAAGAGTAAAGGGATCGTAATTTCGCCGTGTCCCCCATATGTACATGAATTAAATGGTGTTGCGGAAAGATTTAATAGGTCGATAATGGACATGTCGCGTTGCTTATTAGATGAAGCACAAGTAGATAAAAAATATTGGCCGGAAATAGTTCATGCGGCAACTTATTTAAAAAATCGCACGTTAACTAATACAATTGAGAAGAAAACACCATATGAAATATTTTTTGGAAAAAGACCGGATGTATCACATTTAAAAATATATGGGAGTCAAGTGTTTGTTAGGAAGCCGGAACAAAAAAGAACGTCAAAATGGGATAAAAAGGCTGAAAAAGGAATTTTACTCGGGTATAGTGAAAATGGTTATCGAGTATTAATAAATAATAAAGTGATCGTAGCTAGACACGTTGAGGTTATAGAAGAAACGGAAAAATGTATCGGATTAGATTGTGACGAGTCAGATGTAGGTACTAGTTCGGAAAATGAGAGAAAGTCTGATAGCGAAGAATCTTTAGATGAAACGTTTGAAAGTCCAATAAATGATAAATTAAAAATTAAAGAAAATGAAAATCAACTTAAAATTCCGAGAAGATCAGAAAGAATTAGAAGCTGTCCTGATCGTTATGACGAGTATAAAATGAAAAATAGAAATATTGCCGCAAATTATTGTAGAACAGATACTCCTGTTACATTTGAGGAGGCGATTCAATCCAACGACAGCAAAAAATGGATAGAAGCAATGGATAAAGAAATGAATTGTATAAAATTGAATAAAACGTGGGTATTAGTTGAAAATAAGGAAAAAGGGCTATAGATGTAAAATGGATATATAATAAGAAATCAAATGGTACATATAAGGCTAGGTTAGTTGTAAGAGGATTTCAACAAACAGATGAAGTAGATGACATATATGCTCCAGTTGCAAAAATGCAAACGTTAAAAATACTTTTGGTATATTGTTGTAAAATGGGTTTAAATATCGAACAAATGGATGTCGAGACAGCCTTTTTAAATGGAAGAGTAACGTCTGAAGTATATATTAATCAACCGAAGGGATATGAAGACGGAACCGGTAGACTGTGTAAATTATTAAAAGCGTTATACGGTTTGAAAGAGAGTCCTAGAGCGTGGTATGAGTGTCTCGATGAATTTCTGTTGAAATTAGGATTTGAGAGAAGTAATGTTGATTACTGTTTGTATATTTTAAAATCAGATAAAGATACAGTTTATTTACTTATATATGTTGATGATTTGTTAATTTGTAGTAAAAATGATGTATTGATAGAGGAAGTAAAGAAACTATTGTCGGAAAAATTTAAAATAAAAGAACTAGGAAAAATAAAAGAATATCTAGGGATTTTCGTAGCGTATGATGTGTCCCGTAAAGTAATGAAATTATCTCAACAGGAATATATTAAATTGTTAGCTGTGAAATACGATATAGAAAAGTGTAAAGCGTACAAAACACCGATGGAGGTAAACTTAAAACTTGAGAAATCTGATGAGTGTGAAAGAAATATTAAATATAGAAATTTAATTGGTGCTTTGTTGTATATAAGTTCGGCTACGAGGCCAGACATAAGTTTTGCGGTAAATTATTTAAGTAGATTTCAGAATTGTTATAATAATACACATTTTAAATATGCTTTGAGAATATTGAAATATTTGTATTTGACTCGAGATTTAAGTTTACTGTATAATGGAAATAAAGACACAGAGATAGTTGATTGTTATGTAGATGCCGATTGGGCAGGCGATAATATTGATAGAAAGTCAACAACTGGATTTGTAATTAGATTATTTGGAAACATTGTATGTTGGAAGTCGAGAAAACAAAAATCTGTAACTAAAGCGTCAACGTTTGCTGAATATGTTGCGTTATCTGAGGCTGTAACCGAAATAAAATTGATAACTGAATTGTTAAAATTGTTTAATGTAGAGTGTAAGAAAGCTGTTAATGTATACGAAGACAACTC
>NW_027249864.1:0-66096 GCF_030848795.1 Temnothorax nylanderi
CTCTCTCTCCCTCTCTCTCCCTCTCTCTCCCTCTCTCTCTCTCTCTCTCTCGCTCCAATTGAATCTTGCGTGAGGGCGCGCGGGGGCCCAACGTAGTTCCGCCGAGCCGACCGCTCCACACTGTCGAATCAGCCGTTGACGAGGAGCCATCCCAGGACGAGCGCCCCGACGCCGCCGAGCCGCAGCGAGCAGCAATTGTGTAAGATCTCCACTCCGGTGCCACCACGTAATTAAGGGCTCGACCTCGGTCGCGACCAGGCGCCAGTAAATGTCAATACCGATTCGATTACCGTGTGAATCGGCCTGATTAACTGTTGCCTGTAGATACCGGCTCCCGTTGCGTGGGCGCCGGTCAGCTGATCGCGGCTATTAGCCGGAACCGCGGGCGCGTGGCCGGCCGAGATCGTCGCCAGAGAACTTGTTAAGAGCCCTCCTCGAAGGCTCGCGTGATCGACAGTCAATTCGCGGTCGGTGTATTGTGTATTTCGTGAATCGTGAGCAGGGACGTGCCGCGGGCGGCGCGTTCCGGCCGATACGGCGTTTAGTGTTGCGTATTTGTGAGTACCGGTGCTCCTCGTGCGCGGAGGAATGCCGCACGTTTCGAGAGATATTGCGTCGGACATTGTGCGTTGCACCGCGGGCTTCGCGGAAGTTTTGCGTCACGCGTGTGGGCCGGTGCCGTCGCGTTAGCTCGCGAAGGAATTTCGCGAGCGTATCGGATAGCGTTGCGTGTTTGTGAGTTCGCGTCTCGGGCCTTCTGCCGTACGTGTGAGAACCGTTGTATGTTCGGAATCTGGGGATTGTGGCCGGCGAATTGACGATATCGCGGAGCCGCGTTTATACGAGTCGGGATTGTCGAGCTCGCTTAAGAGATCCGCGGACCCGGGTGCCGCGTGTCCGGACGAGTACCGGCGTGCTCGTTCGCGAGGAGAGTCTCGCGGGCGTGGATACCACGCGCCCCGTGCGTGCTTCGACCGCCGGCTCGACTGCCGCATCGTTACCTGCCATCCGGGCGATATCTGGCCTGAGATTCCCGATATGATTTGCCTGTTTCGTTGTGAAATATATTTACTGTTCATTATTGCAATTTATTGCGTTGATTTATTGCGTTGCAGTGTTGATTGCGTTACGTCCCCTCTCCCGCGTCACCCTCGTATCACGGAACTGCGCCCTGAGCTCGCGCCGAGGTCGTAAGAACGAACATTGTCGAGACGTGGTGCGCGTCTATAATCGCACCTGGCGCCCAACCAAAAGGTATCGATAAAGATCCCGGATACGAAAGTTACGGTAAGAGATTTGACACTGTTGTCCTCCTCGAGCTATCGTCTTGTTGCGCTCGTCCGCGCGTTCGCTGCACTCACAACACACTCTCACTCGCGAACGCGGCGCGCATTCCCGTTGCCGGGAATAAAGACTCTCTCAATAAGAAAGGAACTCGTTTAATGGGTATTAGCGAATACAACGAAGGGCTCGTGAACACGTCTGTTCGACACGAAGGCCCAGCGAAGAATCTGACAGACGGCATATATCCATAAACAACGCAACAGCTCGTCCTCAAGGCTCGACGTCACGCAGCGCTTCGCGACTGCTTTTCGGGCTTCTACCGGGCGTCTCGGCACGGGCGCAACACTGCCCCCCTTCTTCCTAGATTGTCGCCCCGACAATCAAAGGGGAGCAGCGCCCAGACGAGTACAGCTTCTTGCCGCCACGTCCTTCTCCTCAGAATCGACCTCTGGGAAGAGCTGGCCAAACTCTCCCAAGTCGTCTTCAGGAGGGCCGTCCGCACTGTCTCGCCCTCGAATCCTCCGGTACTCCGAAATGTCGTCCTCTTCCTCGACCGCCGCTCTCCCGCAAAATCTTCGGACAAGGGGGGGGGGAACTTCCCGTGGACCCTGCACCCCGTAGGGCTCCCCAGGTTCCCGCATTCGCCCTATGGCCCACGGGAAAACCACGGGTCAAAAACCGTGGGCAGGCAGTCTACTTCGGATTGGGAGTTCCGGCTGTTGAACTGCCTCACATGGAGATTCCTACACGTGCCGTCGATTTCCTCTAAAACAAAACGTCATACAACGCACAGAAACACACAACAACATAACACTTTAATGATTAAAAAGAATCAATCACAAAACTTTTTAAATAAACACTTTTATTTATAATCTGTCCCAAACAAAATTTACTACAAAACCGGGCTCCGTTCTAGTCTAACCTTCCCCCTACTAACTTCCTTTCAGAATATAAAGCTAGCCTGTCCGAATGGACAACCTTTCTTTTATGTTTGGGAGACCTTTGGATGCAATATACCACGTCACTCAATTTCTTCACTATGCAAAAGGGCCCCTCCCAGTTGCTTTGTAATTTTGGGGCTTTTCCCTTAGATCTGCGAGGATTGTAGAACCAAACTTTCTGCCCTTCTTCAAAAAGAATTCGCCTAGCTCCACGATCAAACCAGGCTTTCACCCGGGAAGATTTAACATCCATACGCTCTCTCACTATAGAATGGATTTCTTCAAATTTTGACTTCAAGTTTCTAACGAAGTTTCCCATTGACTGCGCCTCCTCCTCATAAAGCCTTGGAGGACCTCCCTGTAACAAATCTAAGGGTAACTTCAAATCTCGAGCAAAATATAATTCTGCAGGAGTAAAGCCAGTTGTCTCATGTTTTGAAGACCTATAAGCTAACAAAAACATGGGAACCCAACGATCCCAATCTTTTTGACTATCAGAAACAAACTTTGCCAGATAGTTAGTAATAGTCTGGTGTTGTCGCTCTACTTGCCATCCGACTGAGGATGTAGGGCAGTAGTTCTCGTTTTTTTAATCCCAAGAAGATCCATTAACTCTGCGAACAACTTCGACTCAAAGTTCTTTCCCTGATCGGTATGCACTTCCAAGGGAACTCCATATCTAGAGACAAATTGATTTACGAAGATCTCCGCCACAGTTTTAGCTCTTATATTTTTCAGAGGAAATGCTTCCACCCATTTGGTGAAACAATCTACAATGACAAGGAGATATCTGTTTCCGTAATTGGTTGTAGGGAGGGGGCCAAGAACATCCATTTGAATTCTCGCAAATGGTGCCCCAACATTGTAGATTTGTAAAGGGGATTTCCCTTTCCCAGAGGGACCTCTTTTAGAGACGCAGACTTCACATGACCTGCACCAATCCTCAACATCCTGCTTACAAGTTGCCCAATAAAAGCGCTTCCGGACTTTTTCCAAGGTTTTATTAATACCGAAATGCCCACCTGAAAAAGAATCGTGGGCTTCTTCGAGAATTTCTTTGACCCGACTTCGAGGAGCAACAAGCTGAAGAAAGCTTGTTTTCAGACTTGGAGCCTCCCACCTTTTATAAAGAATTCCTTCTCTTAAAATTAGCGCATCCCAATGCGACCAATAAATTTGAGCAGAAACATTCCTATCAGGAATCTCAGAACGCGGAGGACGGATTCCAGCTTGCTTACCCCGAAGGATAAAAGCTATTCCCTCGTCCTCCCGTTGTTCCTTACGCCAAGTTTCCAAATTCTCTCCCTGTAGAATTAATCGAGCAATCGTTTTATCCAATTCCTCCGTTGACTTCTTCTCAATTTTGGCACAATAATTACAATCGGACTTCTCACATTGTCGTCTGGACAATCCATCAGCATTTTGATGTGATAACCCCTTCCGATGCACAATCTCAAATTCATACTCTTGGAGTCTTTCCAGCCAGCGTGCCAGCTGTCCCTCTAAATCCTTGAAGGACATAAGCCACTTCAAAGAAACGTGATCTGTACGAATTAAAAATTTCCGTCCTAAAAGATAGTGACGGAAAAATTTTATTGAGTCTACTGCCGCTAAGAGTTCTCGCCGAGTAACGCAATAGTTTCTCTCAGCTTTATTGAGAACTTGACTAAAAAAAGCTATGACTCTCTCCTCTCCCTCCTGTTTCTGCGATAACACCGCGCCAATACCGATATTCGAAGCATCGGTATCCAAAACAAATCCTCCCTCCCCTTTAGGAAAAGAAAGTACCGGAGGGGAAGATAAAACCCGTTTTAATTCTTCAAACGTTTTTTGACATTCCTCCCCCCAAATGAATTTAGATTGATTCCCCGTAAGAGAGTACAGGGGTTTTGCTAAAGAAGAAAATCCTTTAACAAATTTACGATAGTATGAGCAAAATCCTAAGAAACTTCGTAGTTGTGTCTTGGTATGCGGAACCGACCAATCAGTTACCGCGGATATTTTTTCGGGATCCGTGGCTATGCCCTCCGCCGAAACTACATGCCCCAAATATTTAACATTCTTTCTTAAAAAAGTACATTTCTTTGGATTAACTTTCAAATTCACTTTTCTTAATCGTAATAGTACCGTCTTTAAATTTTCCATCATTTCAGAAAAACTTTTTCCAAAAATTATTACATCATCGAGATAAACCAAGCAAATTTTTGACAATAAATCTCTTAAAACTTTTTCCATCAGACGTTGAAATGTAGCAGGGGCATTGCAGAGGCCAAAGGGCATGACGACAAATTGCCACAACCCATTTCCAATAGAAAACGCAGTTTTCTCTTTATCCTCGGAACGAATCTTTATTTGCCAATATCCGCTCTTAAGATCTAAAGTACAGAACCAAACGTTACCTGATAACTGGTCGAATATGTCATCGATTCTGGGTATAGGATGAGAATCTTTCTTAGTTAAATAATTCAGCTTCCGATAATCCACACAAAATCTAATTGTACCGTCTTTTTTCCTGACCAAAACTACAGGCGAAATCCAGGGGTTTTGTGACTCCTCAATTACCCCTTGTTTCCACATATCCTCAATTATTTTATTTACTTCCTTCCTCATGTGGACAGGAATACGACGAGGGACCTGTTTAATAGGGGAAGAATCTCTCACATTTATCACATGTTCAATAATATCGCAATTTCCTGCAACAATAGTTTCGGAAAACACATCCCGGAAATCTTTCAAAAAATCGAGAAACATTTCCTTCTGAGCCTCATTTAGACTCTCAGAATTATTTTTGAAAAGTTCTTTTAAGATAGAAGAGTCTCCCTCGACAGAAGTTTCAACACGAGAACAATCAAAAATTTTTTTCTCATTCAATTCGGGATTAAAGAAAGGTTCAAAAATATTTTCCAAATTCACTTTCTCAAGAAAATCCTTTCCTAATAAACATTGATCGCTGATTTCTGCAACAAACATAAAGACCTCTACGGAAAATCTACCAATTTGAACTTTCATTAAGACTTTAGATTCTACAGAAACTCTTTCTCCAGTCGGGTATCTTAAATTACAGTTTCCTATTTTAATTCTCTCTACTTCCTTCCCAATAAAAGTTTCATTAACAATCGAGACATCGGAGCCCGTATCTATCTTGAAAGAACAACATTTTTCGTTTAATAAACCTTTATAATAGAAATCTTTCTTATTCTTAATTTCTAAATGTTCAAAACGAACAATACCGACTTTCGGGGAATTTTTCACAAAAGTTGAGCCCACCCCGTCAAGCTCAACTAAATCGCGTTTCCCTCATTAGGGCATTCTGACCGGAAATGTCCAGTTTTACCGCACGTCCAACACTCCCCCCGGCCGGCGCCAAATTTGCTGCCTCGCCAATTCCCTTTCGGGCCCTTTCCCTCCTTATCCTTTCCCTCAGTCTTCCCTCCGTCGTCACGTTCCTCATTCTTTACCAAATTTCTATCTCCCTTTTTCACGAAATT
Source organism: Temnothorax nylanderi (assembly GCF_030848795.1). Lineage (NCBI taxonomy): Eukaryota > Metazoa > Arthropoda > Insecta > Hymenoptera > Formicidae > Temnothorax > Temnothorax nylanderi. The sequence goes on from NW_027249864.1 coordinate 5,714, forward strand.
CTTATTTAAATTCTCCCTGTATCTCTCCGAATTATCCCCCTGGATAATTTTGAGCGCTTTAGCCCTTTCAACGGCCAGATTCAGGGAGGTTATTCCCTCCATCTGAAACGCTCGCCGAATGAAATTATCGGAAACGGCCGTGATGAATTGCGCGCAAGCGATTTTGTCACGAAGCTCATATGGGCACTCGGGGTACGCCAGGCGCGAAAGTTTATCGATTTCGGAGCCGAGTGCGGCCAATTCCTCTCCGAATTTTTGTTTACGATTTGTAAACGCGACGTAACAATTTTGGGATTGGCGTCCCTCCCCGAAACGCAACTCAAGTTTTGCTTTCAATTCCGCAAAATCTAGCCGCTCAACGTCTTGTACTGACTCTAAAACCGAACGCGCCTTCCCTCTCAAGCTCGAAGCCAAAGCAATTGTTTTTGTAGCGTCATCCCAATGATTCGCACGCGCGATCAGACTCAATTGCGAAAAATATTCTTGTAACGGGACCGTCCCGTCATACGTGTCGGGTTTGAGTTTGTATCCGAGCTCGGCACTCGCGACCGCGACACTTTCACTCGCGCGCACAGACCGCATTTCCGCGCCGCTCACAACCGCATACGCGCTCCGCGTTTCCGCACCGCTCGCGACCGTGGTTCTCTCCCCCGTGTACGCGCCCCGCGTCTCCGCGCCGCTCGCGACTCGCGTCCCCGAGTCTCCGGACGCTCTATTATTAGAGTGACTTAGCTGTGTTTGTGCGCCGGAGTTCATCCCTCGGAGAAAACGGAGCTCTTCCTCCTGCCGGCGGAACGTCTCGGCGTACTCTCTCTCTCTCTCTGCGCCTGTTCCTCGCGCATTTCGCGGATCTCCCGTATCACCGCCTGGAGAGTCACCACTTCCGTCGTCATCTCCGCAGCGTCCGACTGTGGAGTCGCTACCCGGAATCGTTTCCTTGCGGCCATGAGGAAATTTCTGATCGTCTAATCGTCGCTCGTCGCTCGTCTAATCCTCGCTCGTCCTATCCCGGACGAGCCCCCAAAATGTTGCGCTCGTCCGCGCGTTCGCTGCACTCACAACACACTCTCACTCGCGAACGCGGCGCGCGATCCCGTTGCCGGGAATAAAGACTCTCTCAATAAGAAAGGAACTCGTTTAATGGGTATTAGCGAATACAACGAAGGGCTCGTGAACACGTCTGTTCGACACGAAGGCCCAGCGAAGAATCTGACAGACGGCATATATCCATAAACAACGCAACAGCTCGTCGTCAAGGCTCGACGTCACGCAGCGCTTCGCGACTGCTTTTCGGGCTTCTACCGGGCGTCTCGGCACGGGCGCAACAGTCTGGTCATTAGACGGTTAATTTGCAGCCGCGCCCCTTCGGCCGGCGAGGGAAATCGGGTTGCAAAATTTTGGCGCCCAACGTGGGGCGATCTCGCTGAAATTTGAGAAATTGGTGGAGAGCGCGCGTACGCAATCATTATATGTGTGTTTCCCTTTTCTTTTTGCGTGTGCTGTGTCTCGTTATCGTTTAGTTTACCGGATAGGATATTGAAATATACGTATAGGTCGGCCCTGGAATGTCGGCGCCGCGAGGGTTGCGCGACCTTGGCCGTTGAGTTTGCTTTGTTTGGTTTGCCTGCTGTTATCATTTAGGAATCGCGTGCCTCTCTTTCGCTTCTCTCGCCGAATTACTGCGTATTGCTCGTGATCGGAATGTTGTCGCTTTCGATTCTGGCCTGAGAGGTCGGATATTGTATTGGTTCGCGATATAGGATTCGGTGTCGCGGGGGGAAGTTGTTTTCCATTGACTTGGTATATTCGCTAGCTAATCGAATAACTAACGATCATATTCAATGCGTCACCCCTCGATAAATGCTTCTTGACGTTTCGATAAATACTTGCGGAACCTCTGGAACATATTGCCTGTTATGTAAATAGGATACCTATTTCCGCGCGTGCTACCGGGCGGGCCGCAATACCGCCTAACCCACGGGCGGGCGATTTGGGTTCGCGAGAGAATGCGGAGGGACAGTCCGAGTTATACGTGGATTGCTGAGTTGAGCCTGGAGGAGGCCCGCCAGCATTTGGTGGACAGAGACCTCGACACTCGCGGCATACTCCCCGTTTTGCGGTCGCGATTACTTAAGTTCGAGTTGGCGAGGCTTCCGGGGATGGACCCGCCGGCCGCGTACGATCTTGGGGAGGCGGCCGGTTTCGCGGCGATCGGTGAGGTACCGCCGGAACGGGGGGTAGCGGTCGCGGGGGCGCGGGAACTGCTCGCTGATCTGGAGTTGGCGCGAGCGCCGCCCCGCCCGAGTTTCGACTTGCGGATACCGGAGGCGCCCGTGGGCGCCCGGACGCGGGGAGAATCGTCTCGTTCGGCGGCATGCGAGCCGCCCCGCGCGAATTTCGAGCCGACGGGGTTGGGGCCGGGCTGCATACCGAAGCGGGGAGGCGCGGGGGGGCGGGTTATCGTTTCCCGTCGCTGCGGGCGGAGCCGAGGCCGCTCGCGGCGGAGGGGCGGTCCGCGCGGGGGTCCGCTTCCGAGGCGTATAACCTCATGCGGAAGTGGGACCTCCACTTTTCGGGAAAGCGGGGCAGCGACGCGGAGGCCTTTCTTTTGCGAATACAGGAGGCCCGCGCCATCATTCCGATCGACGACGCGGACTTGTTCAAATGCTTGCCACTTTTTTTGTCGGACGTGGCGTTGTATTGGGTGCGGCTCGAGGCGCAGAACTGGCGTAATTGGGACGATTTCGAGGGGGCGTGGAGGGCGCGATTCGGTGACCCCGACTATCAGTACATGCTCCGGGAGGAGGTCCTGCGGAGGACTCAGGGGGAGCACGAGGCCGCCGCGGATTATCTGACCCGTCTACGCGCCCTATTGGGCCGAATGAGCCCCCAGTGGAATTTGTCGGAGCAATTAACTTTCGCCCATCGGAATCTGTTACCGCGCCTGCAAGTCGCGATACGTCGTCAAGAGTTCCATGACTTCCACACGTTGGAGGACCTCGCGGCGCGGGTGGAGCGCGCCCTAGTCGCGGATAAATACTACCGACCCCCGTTGCCGCCGGAGCAATCTATCTTCCCCGATCTGGCGTACCATGCGCCAAAGGGGAAGCCGAAAAGCCCGAGCACGGCCGCCGCCGGACTGGCCGTGGGCCAGAGGGCCGGGAGGGGGCGGGGGGCGCTGGACCTACCGCGAGCGCGGCGGCCGCTGCCGCCCCCGCGAACCCGGCGATCACGGATACCGTGGCAGGAGCCCGTGTCGGGGACGCGACCATGCAGTGTTGGAACTGCGATAAGACGGGGCATCGCGCGCGGAATTGTAGGGAGCCGCAGCAGACGCATTGCTACCGGTGCGGCAAGCGCGGATTCACCACGAGGACTTGCCCGGCGTGTCCGGGAAACGCGGAAGGGAGTTCGTAGGACGGGTCCCTACAACCCCCGGTTCGGTGACCGAGACCCGACCTGTGGATACCGGTACGAGGGCGCTCCCGCACTCGTTTGTTACCTTCGAGCCTGGGGAACTACCGCCCCTTCGATACGTCAGACTTCGTATAGGCGGCCATTCGGTGCTGGCGCTCGTGGATTCAGGGTCCAGCCGCACTCTTATCGGTCGCGAGGGAAGACGAATCGCGGAAAGTTTGGGCGTGTCGGTCGTGTGCGACGGAGGAGCGCGTATACGGATGGCGAACGGGCAGATAACCGCGATTCGCGGCGACGTCTCCCTGCCTATACGATTAAAAGGCCGGAGCCACGAAATGACCGTGGGAGTGTTACCGGATCTAGCAGTGTCGTGCATTGTCGGAATGGATTTTTTAACGACGTTCGGTATCGCGCTGGATTTTGCAAAGGCCGAGTGGTGCTTCTCGGACCAACCGCGTACCCGCTACCGCTTCGATAGGGAGGGGGCGTCCTCAGTTTGTGGATTGATGCAATTAACATCGGATCAGGGGGATAGGCTGGCGTCCTTTCTGCGAACGATACCAACCCCCTCGGAGGACCCGGGAATTACTAACCTTGCCGAACATAAAATCGATGTAGAGGGGCACGCGCCAATTAAACAACGGTGTTATTTGGTATCACCGAAGGTCCAGGAGGCCATTCGCGCGGAGGTCACCAAAATGTTAAAGGCCGGTATCATAGAGCCGTCGTCGAGTCAATGGTCGAACCCGATAGTCATGGTTAAAAAGCCGAACGGAAAGTACCGTTTCTGCATAGATTTTCGCGGGGTGAATGACATCTCCAAGAAGGATGCCTACCCGATACCGAATATGGAGGGCATTACGAACAAGTTGCGAAAGGCCAAGTTCATATCGACCATTGACTTGAGCCAGGCGTACTTTCAGATACCGCTGTCCCGGGAGAGTCGCGAGATTACGGCTTTTAGCGTCCCCGGGATGGGACTGTTCCATTTTTGTCGAATGCCGTACGGGCTACATAACGCGTCGGCTACCTTTCAAAGATTGCTCGATTCACTGATAGGCCCGGAGATGGAACCGTTTGCGTTTAACTATTTAGACGATATTATCATCGCGACTGAGACGTTTGAAGAGCATATGGAATGGCTCAAGCGCGTGTTGGATAAGATAGCGGCGGCAGGCCTAACAATAAACTTCGAGAAGTGCGAGTTCTGCCGGCCACAGGTCCGGTACTTGGGTTTTATCGTGGGGGAGGGGGGCCTAGCAACCGACCCGGCGAAGGTACAACCTATCATGAATTACCCGGCCCCGCGGAATTTAAGACAGTTACGCCGTTTCCTGGGGATGTCCTCGTGGTACCGGAAGTTCATACCGCGGTTTGCCACGCTCAGCGAACCCCTGACCCGCCTGCTGAAGAAAAACAGGCGCTGGGAGTGGGGGGATGAGCAGTCTCGCGCCTTCGACTGCATCCGGGAACACCTTACGTCCGCGCCTATCCTCGCGTGCCCGGACTTCGACGAGCCCTTTACGTTGCAAACCGACGCGAGTTCGGTGGGGCTGGGGGCCGTGTTAACGCAGAGGCTGGGGGGTGAGGAGCGGGTGATCGCCTACGCGAGTCGCGTGTTGGCGGATCCCGAGAGGAAATATTCGGTTACCGAGCAGGAGTGTCTGGCCGTGGTGTGGGCTATCCAAAAATTTCGGCCCTATTTAGAGGGGTACAAGTTTACCGTGGTTACCGACCACAGCAGCCTGCGGTGGTTGCATAACCTGAAAAACCCTACGGGCAGATTGGCCCGATGGGCCCTTGAATTGCTCGAATACGATTATACCGTTGAATATCGAAAGGGGGCCCTACACCACGTGCCGGACGCACTGTCGCGGATGTACGAGGGGGAGGGGGAGGAGGCCGCGAGCGTGAGTGCCGCGATCGAGGTTCCGGAGTGTGAGGATACGTCTGATATCTGGTACCGTAAGCGATTCAGCGAGGTAGCTACCGATCCCAAGAGGTTCGCGCATTGGAGGATAATGGAGGGGCGGTTGTATTTTTTGCGGCCGAAGTTAGTGATCTCGGATATCGTGGAGGATCTCGATCGTTGGAAGCTGGTGCTACCGCGGGAGTTCCGCGCGGAGGCCCTCCGCGAGTCACATGACGCCCCTCACGCGGGTCACCTAGGCGTTGAAAAGACGTACCATCGGGTCGCCGTTTCGTATTATTGGCCGAACCTATTTAGGGACGTAGCAAAATACGTGAGAACGTGTGACGTGTGCCAACGGACAAAGGTCGAGCAGGCGAGCCCGGCGGGCTGGATGGGCCGCCGCGCGGTAGAGGGGCCGTGGACCGCAGTCGCCGCGGATATCGTGGGGCCGCTGCCCCGTAGAGGCCTAGATAATCAGAGAAGCGACAACTCTACCCCCACCTAGAGTCCTATACCCCCACCATGGTTCCCATCGGGCCCGCAGCTGATCGCTTGTGAAGAAACTAACCTCTGATGAAGCGTCGTCTACAATACGCGGAGTAAGAAGTAAGAGTAGGCGTAAGAAGTGAGAAGTAAAAAGTGTAATAAAGCTAAAATAAAGGCGTAAGCAAAATAAATTATTTTTATTTCTTAATCCAACTTCAGCTCTTACGCTTACAAGCGGTAAGAGTAAGAAATAAAAATGATTTATTTCACTCCCGATAAAAACAGTACGTGAAATCCACGTTATTGCTACGTGGATCAGCATCGTGGAATCCACGTGGACATTCGAGTGGACAATCCGCTCAAGAACGGTACTGTAGTCCACGTGGATGAGATCATCGATTTGACGTGAAATCCACGAGCTTTCTCTCTAAATTTCTTGGAGTGGAATCTCACTCCAAAAGAGTGAGATTTCACTCCTAGGAATAATGAAAATACTGCCAGTCTAATTGGAGTGAAATTTCACTTTTCGAAAAAGTGAGTTACTTATTCATTCTTTACTTGGAGTGATTCTTCAACTCTGAAAAGAGTGACATGTTTCACTGAATAATTATTCACCCGACATAAAAAAAATTATTTATTTCGAAATTTTATTACTATTTTTTAACTAAATTTATTTCTTAAGATGCAGTCTATGATTATAAATATTTTCTCGTATTTGAAAAACACACTTACCTTGGTGGGATTCGAACTCGAGACCTCGGGACCTCTGCATCGTGAGCCAACTGCCTTACGTGGTAGACTACTTCTTAATTTGATGTAAGCGTTATATATAGTCTACATATGTCATAACCAGCGCAAATATATAATTTTTCAAAAATTATCTTAAGAAACAAATTCAGTTTAAAAAGAGTAATGAAATTTTGAATTGGATATATGATATAATATTTCTTAATGTCGGGTGAATGTCAGAAATCAGTGCCGGCTCATTATGAAATTTTGTGTTCGTAAATATATTTATGAAAAAAAGTATATTTATAAAGTTAAAACATTCTTATCAAATCCTTACAAGGGCCTCACTAGACAAAAATAAGGAAACCTTTCTTATGGCATCCCTAATAAATAATGATTGGGACCTCATCCGGTTAGCGCATAAACGCAGTATAATAATACTTTCATTAATTATAATTTTTATATCACTTTGATTAATTATAATCTTTAATAGAAATTACGTGAATGCAGATTTATCCACAAATTATCCACATGGATGCAACGTTTTTTTTTCATCATTACATCGAAGTTTTTTATCCTCGACGTGTCAATAAAAATTCCCTGTACATATTTCTTAATAGATATATCCACAGAGAATCTACATTGATATTTCGGAGATAATAGACTTTGATGTAGTGATGAGAAAAGAACGTTGCATCCATGTGGATAGTTTATGGATAAATCTGCATCCACGTAGTCCACGTAAATTACGTGGATTCGACGTGGATGTGACGTGACTGTTTTTATCGGGCTGACGCCTACTCTAGTACTTTTACTTATATCTTATTGAAATGATAAAGTAAGTAATGTTATTATCATAATGTGATATTTGTTTTGTTCATTGTCTAGGAACCAGTTCATTAAATAAAAATGGAAAAACAATGTAACGAGACTGATACTACTTCTGTTCAAGTATCAAATGAATATTCTGCAAAGGTCAGTATTAATAGCCGCTTTTGGAAAACAAAGCGATCAGTGAGCGGTCAGTGATTATTGGCCTGTACTATTAAATCTTTAAATTTAGACCAATTACATTGACCAGTTACTCAGCTGTTGTGCAACCGTTGTTTCCTGAACGTACCCAATGTCATGTGCTTACAATTGTATAAAATGTCAATCAAAATTTTCATTTGTGTTATAACGTATGTTATAGATTCGTGCTATTGAAGAGAGACATTCAATCCCTTTTCTACTGGTTTCCAAAACAGAATGTTATACAATTGAGGAACTGAAATTGCAGTGTAGCAAAGCATCACAAGTTATTCAAGACTTGAGAGTTGAACGTGACTTAGGCCTGCAGCAGTTATGTAAGATGTTCAGTGAGATTGCCAAAATGGAGAAGGCATTGCGAAAGTTACAGTCTACTGCTACTAAATGTAGTTCCAAGAAGTGTAAAACAAGGAAATAGACCTAAACACTTGTGTTCATTGTGTCACATTATTTGTAATATTTTTCTGATTACGAGTTTTATAATTATGTTTACAAAATAGGCAATAATAATTACATACAAATCATGCGAATAAGACAAGAATCAAAAAATTCGACGACGTCCACATTTTGCAAAAAAATGCCAGTATCTTTGTTATATATCATGTGAATGTTATGCCACATATGCAAAAACAGGCATTGTGCGAATGAATAACTCAGTTAAGCATTTTGTAAGATCCTTTATTGGGATAAATTCATATTTTGCACGACTAAAGCAACAGAGTTCTTTTTGACAAAAAACTGTTATATTTGTTATACCTCATACTGTCTTTAAAATAAATGGCAATCATACATAATGTGTTTACTTTTTTATTCAAGCCTTGTCATAACATAAATACATAACATATATATTCGTACAAAATTATAGTAATACTGAACTTCGAACTCATAAGAAAAAATAAAATTGTACGATATAAATACAGTTACATATGACCAGTAAATGTAAAAAAAAAAGTATTTTTCTTATCATGAGAAGTAGAGAGCCTAAACTAACTTATAATTATATCAGTCAAGCGCCTTATGAGCATATTGCATTGAATATCTTCAACATTTAAATAAATTTTATGAAAACTATAAAGTGAAATTAACAAAAAATGTTAATACCTAAATCTAAAGATCTTATACAAAACAATTGCACATATTAACATATTTGCAACATAAAACATTCTTTAGAAATCAATGCTGTTACTGTTCAATAAAAAAAATTTCTTTAATGGTGCAAAAAAAATTACTTTCTCAACTTAAACTATGTTGATTGGAGATCGACTATGTTCTTGTAAATCGTACTATTGTGTCAGGGGCTTTCATTAAACTATAGCATGCATAGCCATAGTCTTGCTATTGTATATGCTTTTTTTTTCTTGGGAATACTGCTCCTTTTGTTTCAAACAATACATTCTTAATCTCATTGTAAAAAATCTAGTCAGGATTTTGTGACCGATGTTATGGCAAGATGGAATATATGTTCCATCCCACACGTATTGCAGTTTCTCAACCATAAAGTTTATGATGTTTATATAAGTTACTGTTTTTAGAGTGTCTCTAAGTTGTCGAAACGTTATTTCTGCTTTCATAATAGCTTTGAAACAATCGTCAGACACTTTATATAATTTACCATCTTTATAATCATGTAAATCGATAACAAATCCGTATGGATGATTATTAGGACCTTGCCATAATACAGCATTAAAACATACATCACAAGTATTGCACACTTTCTTAATGCTACGTATCACAGCTCCAGCAATATCATATATGATTGGCCATTCCCACTTATCTATCAAGTTTAAATAAACATCTGTCAGTTCTGGTACATGAATAGCTGAAGCTTCCATGAATGTTTGAACCTCCTTTTCTTGGCATTTTTCAGTTGCCAATTGTTTTGACACGTCCAAGAAATTTATATTAATACTTTCGAGCTCATCCACTGAAATGTCAGTGTCATAACTGGTTACTTTGGAGCAAGAGGAAATTTGTGTCATAGTAATGAGTTTCAAATTTTGCTTCACTTGCAAAGCATTCGGGGTAGGCAATTTAAAACGGAGCAGCGAAAATAAATTTTCTAAGCAATCCTGTGTGAAGCGGCCGGTCAGAACAAATTTGTAGCCCCGTTTGTTAAGAAGAAAATCTTGTAGTTGCAGAATGCTCTCAGTGGCCATAATGACACCAGTCTGCACTGGTTTCCACTGTCCTTTTACCCCAATGCTCATGTTTTGAAAAATAGTACGGGTCTTTTTAATGTGATATATTGCTTCGTTATAATTTTCAATATTATTTTTACTAAGACCTAAAGATCTCTTTCTGTTTGTCATGAGAGCAAACCATTGGCTAACGAGATTAATAAAAAATGCTGTAGTTTCAATAGCAGAATCATTAGTTCTTTTGGCTAACATTTTCAATCCGGCTTCAGTTCTTTTATTAAAAACTGATCGTGCAGTTGAAACTTTCATTTTTTATACTGATCTTGACAGTGCAAGTAAGTTTCAATAAGTCTAAAGGCAATCTTTAGTTCAAAATTGTTCTCAAGGTTTAGAAGTCTATCCAAATGTTGCAAGTGAACCTGTAGATAGCTAAGATTTTCAGATTGACAAATGTCATGGGGCAAAGTAATAACTTTATTGCTATTTAGCATACAAGCAATATTTTTAAAAACGTGAACAGGGTCTGGAATAAAAAACAGTTTATCTTCTGCCTTAATTGGATGTTGAACAGAAACATTGACATGATGTCTTGAGCAACCGACTTCAAAAGCATTCCACATAGCTCTATTATCCGTACCCATATCACTGATTATTGCATGAACTTGTAAACCAATGCTTTCTGATTTCTCAATAATGTTTAGAACAATATTCTTCAATGCTGAACCAGTTGCATTTACTTTGCTTTCCTTATATTTTAAGTCAGTGGATTTAGTAAAGTAATAGGCTACGGTGTATTTCCAACGAGTTGTTAAGCCTGCCAGTAGAAATACTAAAACTTTATTGGCTATCCCGGAATGCGTAGGAAAAGTACAAGACCCAATAAACTGTTTACTACTTGGATCAAACACCTCCTCATCCTTGATGGCCATCTCATCCATTACTATTACACAGTCTTTTTCGTGAGGTTGTAATTTTGTCATTTCACATTGCAGCATATGAAATATCTCCTCTAGAATATTACTATCAAATTGTATATGCTGCAACTTTCTCTGTAAAGTTCGTGCCGTAGGATAAATCGGAACACGTTTCACAAAAGACTCATAACCACGAATTCCCCATTTAAACTTAAATTCCAAAGCATCTGTTATAGTTGCAAGACTCCATTTCACACCATTAGTGGACTTTCTACTTAAAGCTCTAATCTGATCTGGTCGTAATGTTGCGGACACACCTGCATGGCTTTTAAAATGATACTCTTGTAGTCTCTTCAAACGTTTCTTTTCATCGAAGTAATTTTTTTTAGTCACTTTATACAGTTTTGTAATATTTTGCAAACTGAGATCCGTTGCAGCAATTTGTTTTTTTAGACTTTTTATTATATTATTCTTTTCTTCAAGTTCTTTTAATAATGCTTCTTTTGTTTGCAAAGTTTCTTGGTTTTTGCTGTCCAGTATATCAGCAGTAGTTGCATCCAACTAAAAAAGAATGCATAAACAAATATATACAAAAGGTCGACCACAATTTCAAACAAACCTGGAAAAGAAAAGAAAAATCCTTTACCTGAATATTGCAATCATTGTCGGAATCTTTTTGTGCCACTGATACCGTCATGTCCTCTTGCAATAAAGCCGATGATGCGGTTAGTTCTTTTAACAATGCTTCTTCTGTTTGCAAAGTTTCTTGGTTTTCGCTGTCCAGTACATCAGCAGTGGTTGCATCCAACTAAAAAAGAATGCATAAACAAATATATACAAAAGGTCGACCACAATTTCAAACAAAACTGGAAAAGAAAAGAAAAATCCTTTACCTAAATATTGCAATCATTGTCGGAATCTTTTTGTGCCACTGATACTGTCATGACCTCTTGCAATAAAGCCGACGATGCAGTTAGTCTACTCGTCAACAATGGATGTTTGATTGGTGGCGTTGAACAAGATGTATATTCATTATCGATGGTTTTCATTGCATGTGTGACATCACTATGTTCATCTTTCAAACATCTTACACTCAGCTGTAATTCTTCCCCTTTATGAGTATTTCCTACTTCTAAACAGTCCTGTACCTGCTGGAAGGATGTATTGATCAGAAAAAAAAATTATTTTTACAAACACTATGGCTGCGTTCCAATATTCTCACTGCCAGTACTGAAAATCTATAGTTTCCGTTACGTATACTATAGATTTTTAGTACTGGCAGTGAATATTGGAACGCAGCATATATGATATTTTGGCACAACAATGATAAAATCGAGAGAATACTTACTTCATCACAAGTTAATACTTTTAAGCAGTATGCATGCTCATTCTCTTTTTCTTTACCACCTATAATAGGGATATTTGTTACATCTTTCAAGCATTGTGCGGTTTGTCGAAATCTTCGTATAGTTTTCGTATTACAATGATTTTCACTATCTTCAATTTCCTCTACTTGCAATGAGGGAATAGCAGATGTTTTCAGCCTTCGAAGAATTCTATTTCCTCTTGTGTCCTCCACATAGTCCTCAGGAACAAAGTGCAACTGCAACAAAATAGACAATACATGATAAACATACACACATCTGAGGGCATGTTTCAATATTTTATGAATCCTATAAAATACCTCACAAACTCTGCTATTACATTTCAGACTCCACCCGGGACGATTACGAGTAATCCAAGCTACCCACGCATTTCGATGTTCCACATTCTTCTTAGGAAATTTATGCATACAGAGTCTTTCTTTTTCCGTTGTTGTACAACCGAATACCTCACACACTTTTACCATCTTTATTCACAAACTCTTGATTTCTGTAAAGACGACAAATGTAATAAGTTTATAAAAATATTTAAAAATATGATCACATTCTCTCTCAATTAGTTACAAGTAAACAGAAATATTACTGATTATTGTATGATATAACCCTCATCCACACAAAATGCATATATTTACGATGTCCCAAAAACTTCACGAATGTCTACAATTCTTTTCTTAATAATATTAAAAATATATTAATCTTTTTCACTCACCTAACCTGATGTAACACGTTACTTTGCACACGTGCACACGGAATCAGCTGCGGGCCCAATAGCCTCGGTTTTGATTGGTGCCGCGGTCAGCCAATCAGCAAGCGTGCCCTCAATGTCGCTTCTCTGATTATCTAGGCCTCTACTGCCCCGTAGTAAGGCGGGGTATCAATACCTTCTCGTTATTCAAGATCTTTTTACGAAATGGGTGGAGGTCCGGGTGTTGCGGGCGGCCACGGGGCCGAAAATAAGGGAGGCCCTCGAAGATTTGATTTTGACGCGATGGGGCACTCCGCGGACTCTCTTGACTGACAACGGGACGGAATTTGTAAATAAGGTAATAAAGAGTTTCGCGGAAGAGAACGGAATAACGCACGTCACGGTACCCCCCTACCACCCTCAGGCCAACCCCGTGGAAAGAGTAAATCGGGTGTTGAAAACGATGATCGTCGCCTTCATCGAGAAGGACCACCGGGAATGGGATAAGCATCTGTTGCGACTGCGTTTTGCGTATAACACGGCGAACCATTCCTCCTTGGGCACCTCCCCGGCATTTTTAAATTTTGGACGCGAGCTGCTACCGCCCGATACGCTGCGCGACCGTCGCGAAAACGCTACCGGAGCGGAGGAGGGGGACCCGGCGGAGTGGTCACGGCGGATGGCGGAAATGAGCGCGGTTAGGGAATGGGTGAGGGAGAACTTGGAGCAGGCAAACCAGCGGCAGGCCGCGAGGTATAACTTGCGTAGGCGGCCGCGGCGGTTTCGCGTCGGCGATTCGGTGTTACGGCGGCAGCACGTGCTGTCGTCGGCGGCGCAGAATATCGCGGGAAAGCTGGCGCCGAAGTTCCAAGGGCCATTTCGGATCAAGAGAGTGATCTCTCCGGTCGTCTACGAATTAGAGCGGCCGGACGGATCATCTGTCGGAAAAGTACATGTTCAGGACCTAAAGCCTTATCACCTTCCTGTCCCCGATGATTAGGTTTCGAGTTACCGATTACCGAGGATACCGAAAGTAGCGAGGGAATGGCGAACCTCCAAGCCTATATGATTTGGCTGCAGTTCTACGACGACCACCCCGAGGTGTGGTGGCTCGTCGACCTAGTCGACCCGGGCTTCTGGGCGGACCTAGCCGGGACACTGGCTGAGGTGCGCGAGGCCCGACAGCGAGACGCGGAAACCCAGGATTCGGCCGTCGAAGGCAGGGACGCCGGGACGCAGACGGGAGGGACGCGGGAGGACGAGCGGCTGGGGAGGGCAATGGCGGACCGAACCCGGCTCGAGGACAACCTCCGGGAGGCCAGAGCGGAACTCGCGCGACTTCAGAGCCGCCTCCAGGTCGCCACTACGGAGGTCGAGGTCGCGCGCGAAGGGGAACGCCGGGCCTGGGGCCAAGTCAACGAGGCCCACCGCCTTGTCGAGGCCGAGAAGAGAGAGCGGAAGTTGAGGGGCAGGACCCCAGAGCGGCGAGAGGCCGCGGTCCAGGCGGGCGGCCAGGTGGAGGAGGCAATGGCCCTGCGTGGGAGACGAGGGGGCTGCTGGAATTGTGGCTCGGGGGGGCACCTATACACGGACTGTCCCCTACCCCAGGTGGACCCCTTTTGCTTCGGCTGCGGGGAGCCGGACGTCACCCTCCGGGGATGTCCACACTGTGGTCCAGAATATCTACGGGCCCAGCCCTATACCGCCCCCCGAGGACCCAGGGACCGCCAGCGGGGCCACAGCCGCGGCCGACCGGCCAAGGAGTAGCGGTCGGGTGACCGTGGGGGACCCCCCCCTGCTTTCTTTCTCTCGTCCCGTTTTTTTTTCTTTTTCTTTGGCGGACTCTGTGTGTATACTCCATGGTTTTTTTTGTTTGTGGGTGTGATTCCTCAGTTTTGGTTCCCCGCGTTACCGGCGAGATACCGGTGCAAAATTTTTGTGACAAGGAGACCCGCTAACTTGTAGTCCTGCCCGTTGTAACCCCTCCTGAGAGTAAAAGACTGATGTAAGAAGCAGTTTGTGGTGTTGTCTGTAACCGCCCCGATCCATCCGGGGGGGAGGACTTCGTTTCGCGGATGGGGACGCCGTTCGCGCGTCGCGGTTCGGTTCGGTATCGGTATCGGGGGTCCGGGATGGGTGCGGGCGGGGAGCGTGGGAGCTTCCGAGCTTGCGGGCGTGGGCTCGACTTTTCTTGTGTTGTGGCACTGACCGGTGCCGGAGTGGTGGTCGCGGTTGTCGGGGCTGCGATCCCCTCGGCCCTCGTCTGGGAAGGGGGAGTTGTGACGTGACATTTGTCGCGTCCTCCACCCAGACGGTAGCTCGGCCGAGGGGAAGGTCGGGGATGGCGCCTCGACCCGAGTCGAGGGAGGGCAATCTGCGATAACTAATCTTTTAGTTAAGTTCCGTAGGAAAAACCGGTGGTGCCGGGGAACGAGATCAACGAAAATATGTAACGACGAAAGTCGCGACGAGGGAAGGACGGGCGCAGGGAGGACGCGCGGCGGAGTGGTCGGCCGACGGGCGGGCTACCGGGACCTGCCGCGAAGGAAGCGCCGAAAACGCCTCGCACAGCACGATACGGCCCCGCCGCAGCAGAACTACGGGCGTGCCACCGCGACTGCAGCGCGGGTGGACGACCCAAGCACACCCCGACGGCGACGAGAGGGCCGAGCGGCGCCGCCACGGCCTGGCCAGCCGGGCGGGAAACCGCGAGGGGCCCACGCACGCACGCCGCAGCTTACTCGAACGGCCCGCGGAAAGTAGCGGAAGTCGTCGGTAGCGTCGCGAGCAAAGCGACACACACACAACCAATCGGCGGGGCGGAAGGACCGCGAGCGTGAGGGCGCGCGGGGGCCCAACGTAGTTCCGCCGAGCCGACCGCTCCACACTGTCGAATCAGCCGTTGACGAGGAGCCATCCCAGGACGAGCGCCCCGACGCCGCCGAGCCGCAGCGAGCAGCAATTGTGTAAGATCTCCACTCCGGTGCCACCACGTAATTAAGGGCTCGACCTCGGTCGCGACCAGGCGCCAGTAAATGTCAATACCGATTCGATTACCGTGTGAATCGGCCTGATTAACTGTTGCCTGTAGATACCGGCTCCCGTTGCGTGGGCGCCGGTCAGCTGATCGCGGCTATTAGCCGGAACCGCGGGCGCGTGGCCGGCCGAGATCGTCGCCAGAGAACTTGTTAAGAGCCCTCCTCGAAGGCTCGCGTGATCGACAGTCAATTCGCGGTCGGTGTATTGTGTATTTCGTGAATCGTGAGCAGGGACGTGCCGCGGGCGGCGCGTTCCGGCCGATACGGCGTTTAGTGTTGCGTATTTGTGAGTACCGGTGCTCCTCGTGCGCGGAGGAATGCCGCACGTTTCGAGAGATATTGCGTCGGGCATTGTGCGTTGCACCGCGGGCTTCGCGGAAGTTTTGCGTCACGCGTGTGGGCCGGTGCCGTCGCGTTAGCTCGCGAAGGAATTTCGCGAGCGTATCGGATAGCGTTGCGTGTTTGTGAGTTCGCGTCTCGGGCCTTCTGCCGTACGTGTGAGAACCGTTGTATGTTCGGAATCTGGGGATTGTGGCTGGCGAATTGACGATATCGCGGAGCCGCGTTTATACGAGTCGGGATTGTCGAGCTCGCTTAAGAGATCCGCGGACCCGGGTGCCGCGTGTCCGGACGAGTGCCGGCGTGCTCGTTCGCGAGGAGAGTCTCGCGGGCGTGGATACCACGCGCCCCGTGCGTGCTTCGACCGCCGGCTCGACTGCCGCATCGTTACCTGCCATCCGGGCGATATCTGGCCTGAGATTCCCGATATGATTTGCCTGTTTCGTTGTGAAATATATTTACTGTTCATTATTGCAATTTATTGCGTTGATTTATTGCGTTGCAGTGTTGATTGCGTTACGTCCCCTCTCCACCGTCACCCTCGTATCACGGAACTGCGCCCTGAGCTCGCGCCGAGGTCGTAAGAACGAACATTGTCGAGATGTGGTGCGCGTCTATAATTGCACCTGGCGCCCAAACAAAAAGTATCGATAAAGATCCCGGATACGGAAGTTACGGTAAGAGATTTGACACTGTTGTCCTCCTCGAGCTATCGTCTGGTCATTAGACGGTTAATTTGCAGCCGCGCCCCTTCGGCCGGCGAGACCGAGGGAAATCGGGTTGCATCATGATGATGATGATAATGTTAATAATTGGGAACTTAATCGCTTTAATGCCCCCTTCTTCAGTCTTCATCGTTTTATGCTTACGCACTATTGCGTTCAACATTGCAAACGATATTGTTCAGCGTGTGATCGAGTCACGTGCAAGTGCTCCATCGAAGAATGTGACGTGATCTAAAAAATAGTGCAACGAGTGCTCATAAATTCAAGCATGGTCCTTGCGAGCGAGTACAGGGCAACAGGGGATACAAGTATCAGTGGGTAATCTCACCGTTGATATCGACCGAATCCAAGAAGAAAAAATCCGGAAAAGGATTATTCGCGCCTCGCGCGATGACGCTAACCGACAATAAGATCGACTACGTGCACTGGGATGACCCCAACGAGCTGGTGGATCGTCTGCGATTGCTCGACGTGTAAAGTGTTTGAAATATGTAATACATATAAAGTATATAATAAAAAATATGAAATACACATATGTAGAATATCTTTATTAATATTCCTTCCATTAATATAATACATACGTTACATTACATACATACATTCAAACATTTATATGTTATACTACTACATACATTACATATATACATATATACATTGATAATTCACACGATTCATGGATACACAAGAATAATGTATTGTAAAAATGTATTACAATATAAAAACATATTATACATACAAATGAGTCATTTATTTTCATAAATATCTAAATGTAATTACAATATATATTTACGATGGTATTTTATAATGCCCCCATGGCAGCGTCTCGGTAGAACCGGGTATAATGTATCGCTTATCATTGTTCGGACTTAGAGCTATTTTCGTTTCGGTATACACCTTGTGTTGTTTGGATCTTATGCACGCCTGCTGTGATTCTTAAAGGCCAGCCACTTGTCGTTATCGCTCGGTAACTTGATCGCGCAGTCGTTCATCTCCTGACAGTCGACAGTGTGGGCTTCCAATTTCTCGCTCGTGTAGAAATAGTGCAAACATCTGTAAATAATGAAATTTTTTATATATTTTTTTTACGTAAAAATTATTTTTTATTATTTATTAGAATGTATACTCACCGATCGCAAAAGTATTTCTGACCACGGTGCCTGTTGATTTGCGAGCTCACGAGGCGGGATAGGTTCTTGATCCACGCAAAATGCCCACCATTGTTGTCTCGTGGGTCCTGCACGTACAGCAGATTTACATGTCTGTCCATCTTTCGACCAGTAACCCGTATTGGCAGGATAGCAAGTTCCTTGTTTTTTTTCTCGATGCTGAAGACGTTGATTGATATATCGTTGTGATTTTCAAACTGTTTAATTTGATCCATCGTCATTGGAAACTCAATGTCTGTAAGATTTAGCACCGACTTGTAATGAGGATACGACGATTCCCGTTCTGCATTTCTATGGGCTGGATGCAGAGCAGCCGCCACTGACCATGCAAAACATGCATTATCCATTGATCGCACATTTATCACCGCTCTCTTCAATTTAATTTCTCGCGGTATTTCTACAAAACACATTTTATTACACGATCCTCTTCCTGACACACTTTATTGTACTCACGACTTCCAATTCTCGACTACTGAGCGTATGTCCCAGATTTGTCATTTTATATTCTACTAATGATGCATCGTTTGCTTTTTTATCATATCTAATTTCACCGTGATCTCAGCATCCGTACATTTGCGCCTTCCGAAAAAAAAATGCAAAATTTGCAGTTTTACACGTGTGTGATGAAATCATTGCGGGACACGTATGTTCTTGAAAACGATATCGCGCCATTGACTTTCGGTGATTTGATCTGTATCAATGCAGCAGCCGTACATCGGCGCTATTTGCAAAATTTGCAGTTTTGCACGTGTTCGATGAAATCATCGAGACACGTCGCGACATGTTTTTGAAAACGATATTGCGCCATTGACTTATGCGAAATTGCAAAACTTGCAGTTTTGCATGTGTTCGATGAAATCATCGCGAGACACGTAAAACACGTCTTGAAAAAAAAAAAATCATATTTGATGCTATTGCCCGATGAGGTGATCTCATTACGAATGTTCTTGACAAAGATATCACATTTAACATATATGTGGATTGTGGTGGTGGTGGTCACCATGCACCAGCCGTACATTGGCGCTATTTGCAAGATTCACATTTTTGTATGTATAAATAGTCTACGAGGATTCTAGCGCGCGCAGTCAAGAGTTTGATACGTCACAAACAGCCTCCAGATACGATGAACACTCACGGTGTGAACTACTACGTTCCGATTCAGGATGAAACGTGCGAGAAACAGCACAATGAGTAAGTACTGCTAATTTTCGTATATACTTGTGCAAAAAAAAACTTTTATAAACATAATTGTATTTTTTCAGTTTTGATAAACCCCGTTATACGCCTCGTATTTTGGGAAGGAGATTTGCATTGACATCGACAGCGTATAAATTTTTGGATGTTGGAATCAACGTGGGACCTATGTCCTCTGTGTATATACTTATTGGTGATAACCGAGGCAATCGGATAATTCTGCCTCATGCAACGTGGGTGACATTCATCGAAAAACGTGCAGATATTCAGCGACTCGTGCAGTCACCAGCGCCATCATCGCTAGCGTTTCGAGATCTGGAACTCGTTAAAATACGTGACGCAGATATTGTAAAATTGACATCGTGCGACACCAGCTTGTACATGAAACCGTCAACCGTACTCTTCCTGTTCGAACTAGAACATTGCGTCGAGAATGTGTATTTTCAACTATGCCAAAATGTTCATGGCGTAAGTGAAAAATTTAAACAATTTGTAACCATTTTACGCCAAAATTGTATCACCAATAAATGTATTGCAGTTAGAATCTTGCATGAATTTTATGATAAAAATTCAATTATTGATTGTGAACTGTTGGCGTATGCTGCAGATAATATTATACACGATGCATTACATGAGAAATAAATGTATATTAAAATGCATATCACTGTATCTAAAATTATCTTTCCTTCTGTCTACCGTTCCCTTGTCCACCGTCAGCGGTTTAGAATTACAGAGCGGTAACTCTCGATAAGAATGCGCGTGCCGCACTCGTCGCGCGATCATTAAACGTTTTTCTCATCTGTCTCATATAAATTATTAAATATTCTTCCTCTTATTTCCAATAAATAAATCACTTAAAATAATATAAAAATGATCTAACTATAATGGGTGACGGGAGCGAGAAGACGTGCGCGAACGGGGAATTTTTCCAAGCCCGTCCTTTTCGATATGTATGCGCGTTTTCGTAAAGCTTATTACGGATACGACTGCTTCGATACGCTTTGCACCGTGGTTACATTCCTGACAAAAGGACCTTTTGTTATCATCGATTACTCGCGACAAAACGAATCTGTCAAGAGCGCCACCGTGGATGTGCGAATAGAATTTGACTGCAAAGAGAATGTACCGGCAAATACTACCGCCTATTGTCTCATCTTGCATGATCGCGTAATCGAATACTGTCCATTGTCGAACGTAGTGCGCAAAATCATGTAAATTGCAATATCAGCGGGTATTGCGATATAAGATACACTGATGTACCGCGATAAGATACAGATTGCTCCGTCGTTTCGTTATGATCGTGCCAACGTTTGTCGATCTGCAAGGATTCACCGTCGGAATGAAATTTGTCGTAAAGGAGGTGGCGGTTCTGAGAAACGGGACCGTTTTGGCGCATTACATTTTTACATGTCCCATGCCATGGAGTCTCCTCATGAAATCCGACAAGTCATGCGCTTCTTGGTTGATTGCAAATCACCATGGACTACGATGGGAGAACGGAAACGTGCCATACAGCATGGCGAAACATCTAATTACATCGGCCGTGCTTGGAGAGGGCGACGAGATATCGACTCTTGTGTACGTCAAGGGATGCCAGAAACGAGAATGGCTGGTGGATCTACTTGAGAATAAAGCGAGAAAAAATCTAAACATTGAGACTTTGGATGCCGATTACGAAGATATCGAATCTTTAAATAATCTAGATGTTGCTAATACTATAAGATGTGAAAAACATGTTAAGAATTGCGCATTACAAAATGTATTAAAAATATTTAACTGGTGGTCGCGACACCAGAAAAAATTATGATTTTATAAATAAACTATATATATGTATATATAAAATGTTTTATTTCCTTTTTCCCACATAGTTTGTAGTATAATATAGATGTTTTAGCTGTTCTCAAAAGCTGTTTTAGCTGTTCAAAAGCTGTTTTTAGTTGTTTGATAGTTGTTTGATAGCTGTTTTAGTTATTTTTAATTGTTTGATAGCTGTTTGATAGTTGTTTTTAGTTGTTTTTAGTTGTTTTTAAAGATGTTTTTAGTTGTTTGATAGTTGTTTGATAGCTGTTTTTAAAGCTGTTTTAGTTGTTTTTTAGTTGTGTGATAGCTGTTTGATAGTTGTTTTTAGTTGTTTTTAAAGATGTTTTAGTTGTTTGATAGCTGTTTTTAAAGATGTTTTAGTTGTTTGATAGCTGTTTTTAGTTGTTTGATAGCTGTTTTTTTAGTTGTTTTTAGTTGTTTTTAAAGATGTTTTAGTTGTTTGATAGCTGTTCAATAGCTGTCTTTTTTCTCGCGAGGATTATTTTCGCATAACATAATATGCCACAGATAAATCACGCGCATTCTCGCTTCTCATTATATTCGATAGCGGTTCAGAGTATCCACCCGCGATTGCAAGATGCAACGGTAAGTAGAAGATTATTTTTCATGACAGCTAGTTTTTTTCAATGCCGCAGATAAATCACGTACAACCCTCTCTCTACATTTTTCGTTCCTTATAAATTGAGCTCTGCCTCGGGTCAGAGCACCGTCTCTCTTTGCAAACATACGGCTTATTACATGCATTTTGTTACATAACTGCTATATAATGGCTTATATTGAAGATGTGATTCAAATATCTTATCCAACGACTGGAGTGTGTATAACAATTCGCGATTAAAGTGCAAATTTGTAAATATTAACTGGTATATAACTTTTACAGATAGTATGGGTTGATAACATACCCATCGTTGAGGTGCGCGTTACAGACATGGTGAAAATTCGAATTCTTCGTGGCCAGGTATGTATACTTCGTATCTTTATATTTTTAACATTTTTTAATTTTATGTAATCTGATTTCAGCGACGGTTCAGCGATTATATCGTGATGAGGTGAGAATCGATGGCTTCTCGAATTTGGAGCATCAAAGGTGGACTCGCTATTTCAGATCGATTGATCGTGAAGCCAACGATCTAATATGGGAGCAGAGTGGCGAGGAAGACATATTCGATTTACAAATTTTGTTCGGAATGCGTATCTACGAGCCGGAAATTTGGTAAAATTATTTCGAAAATACTTCAAATACATTATTTGAAGAAATGTATAACTTCAAAATTTAAAATATAAAATATAAAATAATTTTTAAAATCTGTTTTCCGTTATTTCGCCGATTCCATTCCCTTTAGATAAGCTAGTAATAGTGATGCTTAAATAGGGCAAATAATTTTATAAAAATAGTAAAAAAAGATTATATATGATTCATATAAACATTATAATTTAAATATGTTTAAAAAAGCTTAACATATAATATTATTTATACATTAAATAAGTTTAAATATAATGGAGAATGAATGAACGAGATCACCCGAGTTGGAGCGTGAGAGACCGCGCGAACGAGAAGACGCGCGCGAACGGGGGACGGGGGCGCGAGAGAACATCTACGAGGGGGAGATAACGCGAGCGGGAGCGTGCCGTGTGACGTCACGCGGACCGACGCGGTCGTTGCACGCGGGTCCCTCCCGCGGCGCGGCGAAAACGCGAACGCGGTCGCCCCTCCCCCGCGGCGCCCGAAACGCGGTTCCCCCCTCCCCCTACCCGCCCGCGGCGCGGAAAAAAAAGCGGTTCCCCCCTCCCCCTCCCCCGCGGCGCCCGAAAACGCGGTTTCCCTCTCCCCCTCCCCGCCCGCGGCGCGGAAAAAATGCGGTTCCCCCCACCCCCTCCCCCGCGGCGCCCGAACACGCGGTTTCCCCCCCTTCCCTCTTCCCCCGCGGTATACCCCCCCGATTCCTTCCCCCCGCGGTACCCCCCCCCCCGGCGGTATACCCCCCCCCCGCGGTATACCCCCCCCCCGCGAAATCCGATACCCTTGTGTAACCCGATACCACCGCGGTGGGTTAGAACGCCCATAGCTTACCTACTTTTGTGACATTTATAAACAGTTACTTATTAGGTCATTTGGAATTCTTGAAAATGTCCAATTCTAATATCTTCATTTCCTTCCCCATTTTTGCTTGAAGCTTCCGAATTGCAACTGGATCCAGTTGTTGCAACTGAATCATTAGAATAGCTTGTTGATGGTAATGTACAAAGAAATGATGATGGTGGTGTATTGGTATAATTATTTCCATCATGTAGTGAAGCCGAGGGATTTGAAGAAAAATGTTTTAATGTTGTTGCAACTCGATCATTAGAATAGCTTGTTGATGGTAATGCACAAAGAGATGATGGTGGTGGTGTATTGGTGTAATTATTTCCATCATGTAGTGCAGTCGAGGGATTTGAAGAAAAATGTTTTGATGTTGTTGCAACTCGATCATTAGAATAGCTTGTTGATGGTAATGCACAAAGAGATGATGGTAGTGGTGTATTGGTAAAATTATTTCCATCATGTAGTGAAGTCGAGGGATTTGAAGAAAAATGTTTTGATGTTGCAACTGCATCATTAGAATAGCTTGTTGATGGTAATGCACAAAGAGATGATGGTGGTGGTGTATTGGTATAATTATTTTCATCATGTAGTGCAGTCGAGGGATTTGAAGAAAAATGTTTTGATGTTGTTGCAACTGCATCATTAGAATAGCTTGTTGATGGTAATGCACAAAGAGATGATGATGGTGGTGTATTGGTATAATTATTTCCATCATGTAGTGCAGTCGAAGGATTTGAAGAAAAATGTTTTGATGTTGTTGCAACTGCATCATTAGAATAGCTTGTTGACGGTAATGCACAAAGAGATGATGATGGTGGTGTATTGGTATAATTGTTTCCATCATGTAATGAAGTCGAGAGATTGTATATAGCCAATATATTGGCTCTAGATAAAATATGTGACTTATTTGCAATTTTTTCTTCTGTTTGTTTTTTCGTAGACTTTCTTATATTTTCTGTTATTTTTCTTGATTTTTTTCCTTTATCGCGTTCGTTTATTACATCAGCAGAAAAAATTTTTGTAGAAGTATCATGGATGACACCATTAGTTGATATTATTAACTTATGCAATTCATTTTCATTATCTGTAATAAAAATAATTAAATTAATTAATTAATTAATCGCAAAGGATTCGTTAAGGGTTCGTTAAGAGTTCGGTTTTATTTATATCTATTTATATTAATTTTATTAATTTTATTTTATTTATATTTATTTCATATTTATTTTTATTTACATTTATTTATATTTATTTATATTTATTTATTTATTTATTTATATAAACCAAAGAATTTTTATTATTCGGAGCATTTTTTAAGATCTTAAAAATGCTGTTACATGGAAGCGTCGAGCGTCGTGCGTCAAGCGTCAAACGCGCGCGCAGCACCTTTCCACAGATGTCTAAACGTGCAGAATTCAGCGTCTCGAC
This sequence comes from Temnothorax nylanderi, assembly GCF_030848795.1. Lineage (NCBI taxonomy): Eukaryota > Metazoa > Arthropoda > Insecta > Hymenoptera > Formicidae > Temnothorax > Temnothorax nylanderi. The sequence continues at coordinate 30,200 of NW_027249864.1, forward strand.
GCAAGTTCGAGACACCGTAAAAGTAAAGAGGTTATATACATTATTAACATTGAAAATTTATATTTAATAGTGCATATGATCTTTTTACTTCTACGGCGTTTATTAAACTCGTGTCGTTAGTCATTTTATTAACGGCAAGACGCTGAAATCTGCATGTTTAGATTAGAGCATTAATCCAGGACTTGGTTTAGACTTCTGCGCAAGGTACTGCGCGCGTGTTTGACGCTTTGACGCTCGACGCTCGACGCTCCCATGTAACAGCACCTTTAGAGGTATGATTTTCGCATACGGGGTGCGACAACGCGTTGCACGTGGTTCGGTAGCCAATCGCATCATATTACGTATTTCCCAACATATTTTTATTTCCAGGAAAAAATGAGAAGTTGATTAACTTATGTTATTCCAAAATATATAAGTCACGTTATTGATCTTTAGCCTTATCACGTTTTTTATACGGAAACCATTGACGGATTCATAAACACATTATTTCTCTTAATAAGTAAGCAAAGTAAAAATATGCTCTGTGAAGATTTCTAGATTTCCAAAGTGTCGTTTAAGGGTTAATATGAATATTATGAATATAATAACTTACCGCTTATAGCAAGGATTTTTGCCAGAGCCTTTGTTTCTTTCTGTGTTTTAAAATCTTTCCATATTAGTTTTACAATTTTGTTTATATGTCTGTCTTTCTTGGGTATCACTGATAATTTTACTACATCTTTTTGTTCGCTTTGAAGCCACCAAATCAATGCAAATTTTTTTACTTGAGGCATAATTCTTATATAAATAACTTCTTTATTTTATATTTCAAGATGTCATTTGAAATAAATGAATGATGCATAGCATACATTTACGACAAATTCAAAGCTGTTTCAAGTCTGAAGTTACTGCGAATATTTCATATCATATGCATATATAGCTGAACTCGTGTACACTCGTTGTACTTGAAATGAAATAAATATATATTTAAAGTTTGGCAAAAGTGAGATAGTTTAGAAAGCTACAAAGAGCCGTCTGTATTTAAAATAGAATTAATTGTAAATATTTAAATATATTATAGATAATAATATATCGTGTAAAGTAGTGTAAAGGTTTAAGTAACGTTCCTTATAAAAACGACTTGCAAACCCTGCGGGGATAAGCAATAAAGATAGTTTATGAGTTTATGAGTTTAATATGCCGTACAAATCTCTTAAAGAAGTTTGCAAACAGCAAACAGCAAAATACTCGATTGAAAGCTTTTCTAGAAAATAGAAATGCGAGTATATTACCCGTTCAAGATACTCAGATAATGTCAAATAATTCAAGGTAATTTTTATCATTACTTTTGACAAATAATTAGTTACAATTACGCGCGTTACTCATTGAAAAAAAGTAACTCGTTAGTTGATTCGTTACGTAACGTTCAGTAAAGATACGAGTTACTTCTTTTCAATAAGTAATGGTAAGTTACATAAATATATTTGATGTCGATTATGAAAATGAAAGGAGCATTCATCGTGATAACAGCAGCTGCAAATCTAAAAATTACGAATCTACTGATGAAGATATTGGTACAATTTCCGGAGAAAGTGAATATTCGGACGTTCCTAACAATATATTTAATGTTGAAGACAGAAATATTAATAATAGTGACCAAAATGATGATCAAATGATAACCAAAATGATGGCCAAGATGATAATCAAAATGATGACCAAGATTATAACCAAAATGATGACCAAGATGATAACCAAAATGACGACCAAGGTGATAACGAAAATGATGACCAAAATAAAGATGAAAATGATGATGAAGATGAAAATAACGATCAAAATTATGACCAAAATGAACCGTTATACCATGGTGCTGAAATAACTGTTGGGGATAGTATGATGTTAATTTTATCTCTTCTTTTACATAATAATCTTACAATGTCATGCATTGCTGACATTATTACTGTTTTAGAATTTCATTGTATATCTCGAAATTTAAAAAAAAATAGTTTATATAAATTAAAAAAAATTTTTCGTATAAATAAAACTAATATGATTAAACATTATTATTGTATGATCTGTAATCGAGAAGTAAGATTCATGCAAGATATTTGTACATTATGTCGTCAAGCAAACAATTCTTATTTTATCGAACTATCTTGCAAAAATCAATTAAGAGAAATGTATGGAAGACCTTCATTTTATGATAAATTGCAAAGTCGATTTCAAAGACCATTACAATTACAAAGAAAAATAACAGATATTTACGATAGACAACTTTATCAAGAATGGATAAACAACGGTTTTCTTCGTAATCCTAATAATATTTCTTTCACGTGGTATACTGACGGCATACCAGTTTTTAAATCATCAAAAATAAGCATTTGGCTATTATATCTTCCCCGATAACCAAGCGTGCTAGCACGACAGCGCACGCCGTGCTCAGCACGTTATGCCAACATTATGCTGTCAGTGTGTCAGTTTTAAACGATAAAGCAGACAGCGCTAGCACTGTGCTATCACGGTAAGTATTTTTATCAATTAGCGTTCTGCAAGCACAATGCAAGTACGAGTTGTCGTGCGAACGATACGTGCAATCCAACGCATCTCGCATCCGAGGAGACTTCGAATACTGCTTTTTGTAACAAGGTTTCCTTTTTTACTCCAATTTTAACTGAAAAGAGCAGTTATTTTACTTATATTATATAAAACTAATATAACTTTTGTATTATATCTCATATATTTTAAAATAATCACTGCATGCAGTTGTACAAATTTCACATAACCTCAACACACAAGTTTGATTATCATTTTCTTTATAATGAATATTCCTTGAATTTTGTATCTTCAATTTAGTGTTTTTTAATTCGCAGTAAAATGTATAAATTACAGAAAATACGCTCTCGTAAAATTATTCATAATGTTTCAACTGAATATAGACAGAAGTTAACTCGTGCAGTTCTCGTTTCACGTAAAGAAATGATAAATACTGCTCAAATGCCTTCAAAATCTAATGAAAAAGAGCATGTTCTTGAAGTAAATGATTCGACCAGTTCATCTGCTATGCAGGAACTTCAAAACATAGAGTGTTTTGATGATATAGAGTACGATAATTTGAGTCTCAATACTGTTGCGCCCGTGCGAGTCTGTCCGAGACGCCCGGTATACTTTTCTGACACCGAGCTGAAGCGTGCAACGGAAAGCTTTCCGTTAAGATGCGAAACGCCTGTCCTTAGCAACGAGCCTGATTTATTGATTATATTGATTTAATGAAACAGCTGATTGATTTGTTCTTGAGCTGCTGGACCGAACGGACGTGTGTCCACGCTCTCTTGTATCGCGCCTTGTTTTAATAAACGCTAACCGAGTTCCTTTAAAACGGTGTTCCCTTTATTTCCGCGGGTCACGGGAGTGAGTGCGCGTGAGAGTGCGAGCGTGAGAGAGTGCTTCGCGGCGAGCGCAACAATACTTTCGATTTGGCAAATAAATCTGAAGAAATTGAAAATTCTTTGGTATCTGTAAAGGAAAACAATTTCGAAGAACAGCTTGCGTCTGTCTTTTTGAAAACAAATATTAATCATGTCCAAGCAAAGGAGATTTTGAAATTGCTTCGAACTCATTCTTGTTTTTCAAACCTTCACAGCGATCCAAGAACGATTCTGAATACTCCTCGTACGTCATGTCGTATTGATGATATTGCTGGAGGACAATATCTCCATTTAGGTTTCGAAGAAGGTGTCAAATCTATTCTTCAAATTACTCCTTTGAATATGATCCCTAATAATTTAGAAATTGATTTTCACATAGATGGTGCTTCTTTAGATAGTGCAAGCAATATTCAGTTATATCCAATACAAATTAGAATTGCTAATATTTTTCAAAGCAAGCCAGAAATCGTAGGGGTTTGGAAAGGATCTTCGAAGCCTACAAGTGCTACAGAATTTCTAAAGCCATTTGTCGATGATGTGCTACAAGTTAAAAACAATAATGGGATTATTTTTAATGGGAAAAAACTGACTTTTGAGCTCCGTTGCTTTATTGCAGATGCAGTAGCACGTGCTTTTGTATTAGGCCATCAGGGTCATAAGTCTCGAGTTCCATGTTCCAAATGTTGGCTTGTAGGAACTAGTGTTCGTCAAGGTGTTATGGTGTTTAGTGGTGTTGATCATAGATTGCGAACAAACGAAGAATATGTTATGTGTTTAGATGGAGAACATCATACTGAAGGTGAATCTAGCATTGCACGTCTTTCTGTAGGTTTAGTGACTCAATGTATTTTCGATTATATGCATTTATCTTGCATTGGTGTTATGGAAAAAATATTTTTAGCTATCGTTGATGGAAAATATGCTTCTTCTGCAAAACTATCACCTACTTCAATAAAAACTCTTTCTGCTAGATTAGAGATTGCCAAGAAATTTTGTCCAAAAGAGTTTGCTAGAAAGCCGATTAATGCAACAAAGCATCGTTCTTTCAAAGCTACAGAACATCGTCAGATTTTGCTGTTGAGGACACCTGTCCTCTGTTTAGGACACCTGCGTTATTCTTTGACAGATGTACCGCCCCAGTCAAACTCCCCGCCTGGCAGTGTCCTCGAATCGGATCACGCGGGAGTATTAACGGCGATCGGCCGCGAGGCCTCACGCCACTCTGACACGCTTGGCTCTAGAACACCGTGACCGCCGGGGCACGAAGCCCTCGGGGCACGCGCTCCGCCTAACCGAGTAAGTAAGGAAACGATGAAAGTAGTGGTATTTCACCGGCGATGTTGCCATCTCCCACTTATGCTACACCTCTCATGTCTCCTTACAGTGCCAGACTAGAGTCAAGCTCAACAGGGTCTTCTTTCCCCGCTAATTTTTCCAAGCCCGTTCCCTTGGCAGTGGTTTCGCTAGATAGTAGATAGGGACAGTGGGAATCTCGTTAATCCATTCATGCGCGTCACTAATTAGATGACGAGGCATTTGGCTATTTGTTTCGTTAAAGGCAAAACGACTGCAATATGGACAGTCATTTCAAACCTACAACGATATTGCAAGGTGGTTTGCTGTCGGTGTTGCAGCGGACACCCTGGAAGTGCTTGAAAGGAGCTGTCTAGCAGCTCTCACTCTACTACTCATGCACACACACATTCTTACTACTAGTCCGCTGATGCGGAGGCACCCAACTCTACGTGCCATTCCGATGTGCACCACTAATCGCGGTAACGTTCCGCCCTGGCATATAACGGGTTGTTATGCCGTTAAAGCGTTTCCAGTTTAGCCATGAGCCCCAGAGGACCCGAGTCGTAAGCGTACGCAGCTGGGCAGGTGTTAGGCCCAAACTACGCAGCTCACCCCCGCTCCTAGGGCTCCAGACACCTCGCCATGAGATCGTAATGGCGGTGAAACGGACATTATCACGCGGCACCCCTGTGCGCTCCGCCACCCGGTCCACCAGATCATCACAAGATCGGTACTTCTCCACCTGGCGGTCATGCGACACCTCCAACGCAGTTTCACTGGAAACCACCTGCGCGTCAACGACCACTGCCTCATCACCCTTAACAATGGTCAGGTCGGGCCGCCTCAGGCCGGTAGAGGTCGAATAGGCTAACTCCGCATCGACATGCCATCCCTTCTGCTGTAAAAAGCCACCGACTCGACGGCAAAGGTCGTTATGCCGTAGGATTCTCCCTCCGTGCGTTCTGAAGCAACGCTGAACGCAGTGAGCCGGCGTCTCGATATCGGGACAACCCGCACGACAACGAACCTCGCGCCCATCACGACCTCGGGAGACTCTCGCTCTAGACGGAATACAGTTGGCCCGTATGTGATGATAGTGCACGTAGTCGGCTCCGGGAATGAGGTCGGCTCCCGCCGACACCCAGTGGGAGCTCAGTTTCGATGTTTCCACCTCCCTGAGCCCGTTCCCGTCACACGACTCGCGCAACCAGGCAGCACACTGTTGTCTGAGCTCAGCGGTCGTTTGCACCCTATTACCCCGGATGCGCATCTGGTTCTCACACCAGACCAGCCGCCTAGCCACAAAAGTGGTTTCGGCGGCGGCGCGCGCCGCGGGCAGAGTACTGCGACACAACCGCTGCAGTCGGTCGAACTTCAGAATAGGGATTAAAGTCTTGAGTAGAGGCACACCAAGCCCGCCACTCTGTATCGGCGCATGAAAATATCCAGCAGGAACATCATGGGGAAAACGTAACCACCGTCTAATGGCTTTGCGCACCAAAATATCAACACCCCTCAACGTTTTGGCCGTGACTGTTCCCACTATCCAACGGTGATAATACCGTGGTAGAAGAAAGTCACGCAAGAGCCTCAGCCGCTGTTGCGGCTTCAAAGGCGCTTTCGTGAGTTGCTCGATGGACTGAGCTAGGGGTGGATCATTGGCAAATTCCCTAGCACCTTCGTACATGCAGCCCAGGTACGCCCAGATATCGACAGGGGATCTTTGCGGGATCAACACTCCCCCCAAGGTGAAGTACGGTGTTGTGTCAATCTTCACCTTCTTGTCCCTACCGGACGCCACCATGGACAGCACTCCTGTTTTCTTAGCGTTGATAGTTAATCCATTCCGCGCAAAGGCAGCCTGAAGCCGTGTCAGGTTCTCCTGCAGACCAGACCTGGTAGAGGCAAGGAGCACAATGTCGTCTGCGTAGCCCAAGGCGCTGATCAGCTCATCCCCCATCTGATAGCCAACATCCTCCGAAAGAATAGCTAGTCTATCTACGACCAGATTGAACAGTAGCGGCGATAATGGATCACCCTGTCTTACGCCACGGCCGATCTTGATGGCCGACACTCCACTGGTGCTGGATCCTAACACCGTTTGCGCATCCGAATAGACGGCCCTGATATACTCTCTAAACTCCCAAGGGAGGTCCAGTTCTTCGAGAGTCTTATGTATGGCTGGGTGCGAGACCGTGTCAAATGCCTTTGACACGTCAACGCACGCCAGATGTAACGTTCGACACCGCCTCCGGACATCGCCGAGCACGGCCGACAGGACTGTGATGTTCTCACACACCCCATCGACCGGTCGGAAACCCCTTTGGCGAGTGTCGAACACGTCCAGGGCCGCTAATCGCTTAGCGAGAATTTTGTGGAAGTGTCTTATCACAACTGATCCTATGCTGAGAGGTCTGTAGTCCGCCGGTGCTGGCCGGTCGGACGCGCCCCCCTTCTCCAGGAATACAGTTTTTGTTGTGGCGATCGACGAGGGCGCCTTTCTTGCCAGGAGCAGCAGATTGAACAGAAGCGCACGGAGAACAAGCGGAACCGCGTTCCACATCCTCGGCGTAATCTGGTCCAATCCGGGCGCTGTACCAGTCTTGATAGAAATCCTTCTAACCTCGTATGGTTTTATAGGATCCCAGAGCGAGGCCTTATCCACCACCCGAGCTGGGCCATTGGCGGCGCCCTCACCTAAGCCTTCGAGATGAATCCCTCTGGCTGTCGGCGGACGGCTCCGGCTAGTACACGCTACCTGCCTCGCCTCCCCGTACGACTCGCGCAGGGCCGTCATGTCTCCATCCGCGCCACTGGACGCCTCCATCACGGGACGCCAGTACTCATCGAACTCGACAGCGGACGGCCGCTCACGTACCGAGCCGCCTCCGAGGACACGCGATAGGCAGGCCTTTGGGCTCTTCTTATAGAGAGACTGCACATGTGCATATTCTCTCTTTCTTTTCTGCTTCCTACTCTCTTTTGTGTTAGGAGGATTGCACTGCTTAGTCGAGGCGCGCTGTGGAGGGCGCACAGCTGACGGCGGGAAGATCATGCCCAGCCATCTCTCGATAGCCTGGACGTCGACCACCCCCGTCAGTAGAGCATCTCTCGCGATGCCCACGAGAGTATCAGCCTGATAGCTACGGAACGCTGAGCTCTGCTCTATGAGCTGGTTGATAATGTCCCGCAGCCTCTGAGATCTTTGCTCAGGAGAAGGCTGATGTGCGCTAGGGGCCTCAATGTCAGGCTCTATGGTCGCAGGGACGGCAGCAGCTCCTGTCATCGCCGCGCCGCCCCTATCGCCCTCATCGATGGCAACCGCATTACGCGATTGCAACTCTTGGCAGAAGACTCTAACCATCTCGCGATAAGCCTCTTGACGACGCTTACCCTTAACAGCTTCGAGACTCCTATGGGGGAACCTCTCCTGCAGATGTAAATTCATGAAGAGTTCCCCGGCTAAGGTGGCTGAAGCCTCAGCACGAGCCATGAGCCTGACCTCCTCCACAGACCAACGTGCTTTCGCGCGCTCGACATCCACAGCACTGTTGGCCACCAACGGGTGGGCCTTAGTAACATGCACACTTAGACCACGCACGGTCCGGAATTCCCTTGGGCAAAACTCACAGCCAAATGTTCCTGTCCCTTCTGTGTATTCGGACCTAAATCTGCTTCTAAAAGTACGCGACGGTCCAGCTACGACCCCGTCAGGCACCTCCGCACCAACGGCACTATCACTAGCGCATCTTGCACGCAGTTCCCGGGCCATCCGAGAACCCGGGGGTATATCATTCATTTCTTTGTTTTCCATAGTTTACTGCGTGTTGGGGAGCAAACGGATTGACAACCGAGAGCTCCCCAGATAACCGTGCCCTTTCTTGGCCCCACAACTCACCATGGACATCGGTACTTGGGCCTATATCACTACAGGCCCTTTGGGGCGCACCTAGGTCGCCATACCACCAACTTGGTTACTGAAGCGCGCATATCGGACGGCGTCAAGCTCAGAGCAACGCCTGGCGACGACCGAACCGAAGCAACACCTTACACAGCGTTCCAGCGAGACCTCGAGGAGGAGGGTTGGTATGACTTGACCGGGAGAGGCTATGTATTCGCATCACCAGCCCAAGTAACTTTCTCTGACCCCAGGTCCAAAGAGACTCGTATGAGAATCAAGGGCCTGAGAGAGCCTGACTCCCTTAAGAGAGGTATCTCCCTACCAGAGGGCCTAAATCTCCCTTAAGAGAGTCATAGTTACTCCCGCCGTTTACCCGCGCTTGCTTGAATTGCCTGTTATTTTTTGCGGACTCATGAATGAAGCCATGTATTTGCACTTTTTATTGTTCCATTCTGCGATGCGTATTTTAGTAGACGTCGTTTCTTGTAGGAATGCAGAAGCTATTAATAAAGCAGAATTAATGTTAAAAATTTTTGTTCAAAGAGCTCCTGAGCATTATGGTATAGAATTTCTTTCGTATAATGTCCATGGTCTTCTACACTTAGCTAATGATGTAAGAAATTTTGGTCCTTTGGATTCGTTTTCAGCTTTCCCATTTGAAAATAATATGAATTATTTTAGAAAAGTTTGTAGAAAGCCAAATCAACATTTGCAGCAAATAGCAAATAGACGTTATGAGGAAAAAGGGTTACAGGAAAAATTCGTTATTTCAATTGAAGATTTCATTCAAGTTTCAGGTTTACATAAACATGGACCTGTACCTGCAATTGATTTCCATCACTATTCTCAATATCGGAAATTACTTTGTAAACAGTTTTTTTTATCATTAAATGAAAGGGATGATACAATAATTCTCAAGGATTCTACTGTTTGCATTATTCGAAATATTATTGGTCATGATAACAAGTATTATCTTGTAGTGAAACGTTTTCATAAGATTGAAAATTTCTTTTCTACTCTAGTGCAATCTTCCGATGTAGGAATTTTTTCATTGTTCCTCGCTTTCCGATGAATTAATAATAATTAACTTCGACCAAATTGCTGGAAAATGCTTTAAATTTCCGTTATGTGATATAATGAATACTGCAAATTCTGATGATTACGTTGTTGTTAAAATTTTATCTTCTTTTAATTGATATAATTAATATAATTGATATAATTAAGATAATTAATATAATTAATATAATTTGTTTTTTACTTAATATAATTATTATATAATATAATTTCTTTTAATTAATATAATTTGTTTTCTCACAGATTTTCAAGATGAATAAAAAAAATCACCGCCTTGTAGGTACTCTTAGTTCAAAAGATGGTATGCAAAATCTGATTGCCGATTTAGAAAATGCGAAAAGTACGTCATCACCTCGGATTGTATCTAGTGTTACATTGTCTCAACCTTTAATTCATTCAACACCTTATACAAAAAAACCTTTAACTGAAACAAATAAAGGAATAAAATATACAAATGCTAATACAAAAAAACCTTTAACTGAAACAAATAAAGGAATAAAATATACAAATGCTAATACAAAAAAACCTTTAACTGAAACAAATAAAGGAATAAAATATACAAATGATATTACAAAAAAACCTTTAACTGAAATGAATAAAAGAATAAAATATACAGATGATACACATGTTATTTCAAATTCTGATACATCATTACTAACTACAAAAAAGCAGTTACCACAGGTAAAAGAAATTATAAATATATTATTTAACAATAATAAATATTTAATAAAATATGTTTGTATATGTTAATAGTTGCTTTATTAATGTAATTTTGTTCATTGCAGAACTCTGTGACACTAACACCTCAATGCGAGCAAAGCGAGCAAGCAATAACTAACAGAAGTACTTTTCAACTAAAAGAATACAAATCAAAAAATCAGTGTTTTAATCAAATGTCCGTGCCGAAGAATACTGCTTCCCAAATAAAACCTTCAGAGACAAGTAACAAATCGATAATTGCAAAAAGCAGTGACTGTTCTTTGAACACAAGCAAAAGCAACGTGACTGAACATAAACATATCATAAATGTTTTTCGAGAATTATTTCAGTAAGTATAGCATACAAAAATGTGTGTGTTCGCGCGTTATGATATGCAATAATTATATAACATATAAGAGACATACGAGTATAACATAAGTATATCGCAAGCTTGATAAATGTAATAAATAATATCTTTAAATGTTTGCAAGCCAAAGACAAAGATTTTAGATAATCGCGATATGAATATTATACTTTTATTTAATAAAAAATAGTATTATGAAATTAATGATATTTTCTCAATTATTTTATTTTCTTATCTCGATTATTATTTTTATTTTACTCTGTGTGCCATCTGGTAATATAAATATACTATTTTATTGAATATAAATATAATTAAAATTTTGCACAAATTTTAGACAATACAAAAAAATCTTTTAGCTAATACATACTGAAATTTTTACAGAAAAGTAAATGAACGTTTGGATATAATCGAAAAGACAGAAAGGTATAGTTTTATGAAGAGTTGCTTTTCAAGTATGTTTAAAAAATTACGTTTTACACTATTACTTATTTATATTCTTATAGTGAGAACCATGCGATGCTATTGCGATTAACGAAAATAACAAATAGAAGGGTTCAATCGATGCCAAAATGTTTTCCTTTTAAATCTGTAGAAAATTTAATGCAGTTTGACGACGCAAGTGATGAAATCTATAACGAAGTTGTAAGTATTTTAGTTAATAATTTTTATTTCATTTACGCTAAAAATATAAATTATTTTCTGTGATAAAGCAATTGTACTATTTTATTTTAATTATTTTGTAATTTTTTAATAATAATTTTGATGCATAAGACTTTGTTCCAGAAAATTCAGAGATCACAAAAGTTGCAGATATATCAATTTTTGTTTATAATATACGATTTCACATTGCTGTCACCAGTTTGTTACCGTAAGATACCGTAAATATTGATCAATACTATCATTCGATCTGTATAGCTATGCATTCGAGTATGCATTATATCATCTTTATCAATTTTTTAGCTGAAACTAATTATTGCATGTCTACTTTATTATTCAAGTTCTCTTTGATTCTAAAATAATCTGAAGCGAAGACTGGATTTTGCCACAGTCACACTAATGTTCTATATTTCAATTTCTAATATTTACATTTTTTTTATTTAAATCCCTAAGCGATTTTCGAAAAATTTATATCAATTTATTACTGTTTTATGAAAAAAACCTACTTTATTTATTACCGTAACATTCTGAAAAGAACAAAACATACATGCAAAGCAGAAACATTTGTATCGTGTACTTTTTATGTACATAGCAGTTTCAAATTTTGTACTATACTTATTTACTTTTCCTAACAGCTAGTAAATAAAAATAAATTTATGGTAATCATGATTTCTTATTAATAAAATTTGTTTATTAAATTATTTATGATTTTAAGGTGTGTCAAGAGCTTGAGCATGGTTTTTCCTTTTTCATTTTTTTTCTTTTTTTTCTGTAAAATATTATGAAATTTCATGTTTGTTTATGCATACTAAATTATATTTGTTAACAAAAAATATCTTTATATTTTTTTAAATTTTATTTTAGGTTGATTACTTCATTTATTTAGGTGGATTAAATCCTATAGATTGTGCTGCTATATATTTCAAATGTGCTTTTGAAAATGCTGAAAAAACTTCATTGGAAGTAACTTGGCATGGTACAAAAGATTTAAAAGCTTTGAAAATTACTCGCTTTGCACATGCTTGTGAAGGTAAATAAGTAATAATATGTTGTATAATTTGCAGAAAATTAAAATTTTACAATATTAACAACAAAAATGTTATGTATCTTTAGACGCCATTAGCAGCAATTCAAATTTTCCTAAGCCACGGCGTGATGAATTCGAGGATGCAATGATAAAAGCTCTAAAAAGTACAAAAGAACGTTTTCGCCGACAACAAAAACGACCAAGATGTTTAGAAAATGATGAACCCGAAGAGCCTCTTATAAGAAGAGCAAGAATCTCAAATAGAAGACAAAAGGATGGTCAGTCTATTAACTCCGACGATGCTCGGCAGGATGTACATGATGATCAAGACTGTACAAATATGTCAGATATAACCGAACAGTTAGATATAAGTGAACAGTCACCGGATTATAATCCAGCAGTTTATAATGATGATTATGATGATTAATACTTAAAAACGATATCTTTTTTCCTTTTATTTATCAAAATTATTATTTTTTTAAATATAAATGTCAGTCTATTAACTCCGACGATGCTCGGCAGGAAGTACATAATGATCAAGACTGCAGTACAAATCTGTCGGATATAAGTGAACAGTCACTGGAATATAATCCAGCAGTTTATAATGATTATACTTAAGAACGATATCTTTTCTTTTTATTTTTCAAAATTATTTTTTATATATAAAGGTATCTTTTTTTTGCATTTCTAAAATATTATTCTAAAATATTATTTAATATATATAATATTAGATATAAATGGAATATTTTTTTATATAATATTTAAAATTTATCTATGTTAATTAATTTTACGTACAAATTTAATACAAATTATACGTATAATATATTATACTTCGTCAAGCAGACTTTGTTAAGTCCAAAAACATTCGTCACATCAAAAAAACATCAAGCTTTATTATTATAATAACAAATAAAAATATTTTTTATAAAATTATTATAATGTGTTTTTATTTACAACATTGTTTTGTAAAAAGAATTTAAAGAAATATATAAAATATTAAGTACAAATTTTTATTCGCAAAAATTTATATGTATGCACGATGCCGACATTCTGATATGCAAAATGCTAGCATGCTGCCTGCATTGCCCGTTAAGCGCAATGTGCCGTCACTGTGCTCGTCAGGTGCGGCAGTATCTGGACATCACATGACAGCATGCCATTGCACGCGTGCGTGCATTATGCGGCCATCGTGCCAACATTTGGTTATCTGGGTTACTATTAATGAATTACCTTTTGAAGATAGAAAGAAAAGAGAAAATATTTTACTTGTCGGTTACTGGTACAATAATAAAAAACCCCCAATGAATACATTTTTATATAAATTTATGAAAGCATTACAAGAAATCGCTGAAGGTATTGAAATCAATTTACCTAACAACAATCATATTATTGTAAAAGGTATATTATTAATCGGAACTTGCGATCTTCCTGCAAAATGTGAATGTTTAAATTTTATTCAGTTTAATGGTGATTACGGTTGTCATTCGTGCTTATGTAAAGGTGAAAATATCGAAATTGCTCAACGTAGTTATGTGCATATTTATCCATTTGAAAATGAATTAAGTTTAAGAACGTCTCAACAATCTATTGAATTTGCCATTAGAGCATCAGACAAACCCTTTATGGGAGTGAAAGGTCATACAGTTTTATCGAAAATAATGCCAGATTTTATTACTGGAATGGCTATTGATCGCATGCATTGTGTCGATGGCGGTGTGGTAAAAAAAATTATGACATTACTTTTTGATCAAAAATATTCACATACTTCTTTTTCTTTGTATCCAGTTATTGACATCATAAAAATTCGATTATATCCTAATATTATTTTTTAGTGGACTAGGTCTACAGGAAAAACCACTTAAAAAAAAAACGCGTCAACAATAGTACCTCATGGGTGATGAGAAAATCTATTGTCGTGATTTTACAAACGTCGGTTAACTTTAAACCTTAGTTTACTCACTATTCATCTCTTTCTAAGGGGGACAGTTCGAACATCTCAAGTCTCAATAATTGAGACTTCAAAAAATGATGTTTTAGGATAATAAAAAAGTGTGCAAGTAGAAACTTGCACATTGCTTCCTCATAGTTTTTAAGTGTGCAAGTAAAAACCTGCACATTGCTTCCTTATAGTTTTTAAGTGTGCAAGTAGAAACCTTCGCTCACAAAGCTTCCTCTATGAGGAAACCAAAACAAATAAATACTATTAATTATACATCGAATAAAATAAAAGCTTCTTCATAGAGGAGCTTTGTGAGCGAAGGTTTCTACTTGCACACTTAAAAACTATAAGGAAGCAATGTGCAGGTTTCTACTTGCACACTTAAAAACTATGAGGAAGCAATGTGCAAGTTTCTACTTGCACACTTAAAAACTATGAGGAAGCAATGTGCAAGTTTCTACTTGCACACTTAAAAACTATGAGGAAGCAATGTGCAAGTTTCTACTTGCACACTTAAAAACTATGAGGAAGCAATGTGCAAGTTTCTACTTGCACACTTAAAAACTATGAGGAAGCAATGTGCAAGTTTCTACTTGCACACTTAAAAGCAATGTGCAAGTTTCTACTTGCACACTTTTTTAACCACGTTTAAATGTAGTAATTAAGTTATTTACGTTGAATTTTTTTTTAATTACTAATTTGCTGATTCTATAAAAATTTAATTTGATGTTATTGCTCATTTCGTGATTAATTAAAAAATGAAAAATGGAAATTTTTTTGCCGACCCCCGGATATATTATTAAAGTTTCTTTTAACGTGACAGAATATTTTTTTTTACAACTGAGCTTACCTCGACTAGGACGTTTCCTTGTACATCGCGCATTACGAAATTCCTTATTATGCATTTTTTATCAAAATGTTTTTCACATACAAATTGGTTGGGTTTCAGGTCTTTATGCCAGGGATTGCGGATATCCATTTTTTACGCAATTCGTCACGTTTTGGCACTTTAAAAACTGAACAATTTACTTTGACACTTTTGCACCCAGTCTTGCAATTCGACACGACACAATATTTCGTCAGTTTTATTGTCAATTTAATCATTTTCTAGGACTTTGTGCATTCGTTACATTCAATATGTCACTGTATATAGGTTGAGAATTATTTGCGTTATTTAAAAAATCTCTAACCTCCAGCGCTCCAGGTGGTGATAGTGTCAACTACATAAAATGACTTCACTAACAAGGGAACGGTCGGAAGTGTCCCTACCCGATTTGGATGCGCTTTGGATATGTTGTTGAGCATAAAAAAAAACAGACTCGTATTTTTTTTGCGGCGTATCTCGACGTTTAGGGGTTGAAAAAACCCCTAAAAAATAACGACCGATTTGGATGCGCTTTGGATATGTTGTCGAGCATAAAAAAACATTAGACACGGGTTTTTTTTGCTGCTTATCTCGACGTTTAGGGGTTGAAACAACCCCTAAAAAATAACGACCGATTTGGATGCGCTTTGGATATATTGTCGAGCATCAAAAAACATTAGACACGGGTTTTCTTTTGCTGGTTATCTCGACGTTTAGGGGTTGAAACAACCCCTAAAAAATAACGGATTTTATAGTTTTTAGCGAATATCTTCGAAAATATAAGGCGTATGAAAAAAAGTTTGGTACAAAAGGTTTATGGCTTTTTGTGCTCTTTACAATGGCGTAATCAGATTTTTCAAATTTGTCACATTTTTTAATTTAATCCCACTCCCACCTATTATTTTTGCCAAATATAACAATTTTTCCAACGCAAATTTAAGAGCGTCAAATGCCAAATACATCCATGTGTATTTTTATTATGATACCATTATTAGATTGTTGGCAAGACGAGATGATATGTGGTATAGGCGTCGCCCTGTAGGTAGGAGTTGCGTTATTTCTGTTCAGTTGCGCCGTACGCTTTTATGTTTGTTATGCGCCGTACGACTTTAATCGCTAGGGTCGTACTACATTAATGAATAATTATACCGTTGTGCGCTCACAACAATTTACTTCGACGCGTATTTATAACACTGTTTTGCGCACGCGCCATTTGAACTTCGGATGACGTGATATCTTTTCCTCTGCTTGGACTTTCATCGCATATTATGTCGTAGTATATAGTAATGGAAATTTTTAAGCGTACGGCGCAACTGAACAGAAATAACGCAACACCTACCTACAGCGCGACGCCTATACCACATATCATCTCTTCTTGCCAAAAATCTAATAATGGTATCATAATAAAAATACACATGGATGTATTTGGCATTTGACGATCTTAAATTTGCGTTGGAAAAATTGTTATATTTGGCAAAAATAATAGGTGGGAGTGGGGTTAAATTAAAAAATGTGACAAATTTGAAAAATCTGATTACGCCATTGTAAAGAGCACAAAAAGCCATAAACCTTTTGTACCAAACTTTTTTTCATACGCCTTATATTTTCGAAGATATTCGCTAAAAATTATAAAATCCGTTATTTTTTAGGAGTTGTTTCAACCCCTAAACGTCGAGATAACCAGCAAAAAAAAACCCGTGTTTAACCCTTCGTAGTCACACTGGGTCAATTTGACCCCAGCTCAAGTTTGAAGCTAAATGTCGGTAAGTGCCTGGCTTAAAATGGAGTTTGGCACGCCATCTACCAAGAGTTTGAAGTATCCTCTATCGGTAGAGATCGTTAGTTATTTGATTAAAGCGTCGGTATTTGTATGACAGCGGTTACGGAAACATCGTGTACGAATGGGGGTCAGATTGACCCCTAGTGTGACTAGCACGTAGTTTCAGTGAAAAAAATCGGATTTTTTTATTGTGTTTAAAACAAGTGTCTGAACCGTAAGTGTGACTGTGGCACCTGCGATATTTTTTTTCCATTGTTTTTATAATAATAACGGTGTTATTTGTTATCAGATGGCATACAATCTGCGTAGCAGTAGTGAGTTTCGACGCGAATTACTGGAAAACGATGAGGTTGAAAATAATTACGGTGGTAATCTTTCTGAAAGTGAGGAGGATCATGTTTCTATCCAGTCCGAGGGTAGTGAATTTGAAATCTCCGATGAGGATATGGACGTCGACGACACGGAGAATGCGACGCTAGATGAGCGAGTTTTGCAGTCGCGCGCTCGAGGTCGTCCTCAATCAATTTTGAGGGGAAAGAACGGTTTTGTATGGAGTACAAAAGAGCAAAAAAAGCATTCAAGTATGTTAAAACTCCCAAAAAAAGACTGCGACTGCGACTGCGGTTGCACTGAATAAATGACTTTTTTTGTCGTTTTATAACGAAAAAACAATAATGCTTATGTTTCTGTGTACTCAGGATATCCATAATAATAATAAAATACATTATTTTCTGATAAATCCACATTTTTTTCACTCCAAAATCGGGCCTCTTCATATGCTGGAATAAATACCTTTTTTGAAACGAGCACTAGAGGACTATTTTTTTTCTTAAAGTGTCGTATCTTAGGAGTATAACCTGCAAATTTTATTTAAAAAAATTAAAAAATTAAAAAGTTATGATTTTTTAAGTGAAAAAGCTACTTTTTTACGCATGTACTCGTTCACGATTTTTTTTCAACATGTTGCCATTTGATCTCTCACAAAATCGCAGTTGTTTTATATTCTAGAATGTTCAAGGTATGTTCCAGAATTATTTGAACCCGATCGGACCGATACTATTAAAATGGCAACCATTAAAAATCGACGGGGTCAATATGACCCCGTGTGACTAGAATGATATTCTAGAGAAGTGTGACTACGAAGGGTTAATGTTTTTTGATGCTCGACAACATATCCAAAGCGCATCCAAATCGGTCGTTATTTTTTAGGGGTTTTTTCAACCCCTAAACGTCGAGATACGCCGCAAAAAAAAATACGAGTCTGTTTTTTTTTATGCTCAACAACATATCCAAAGCGCATCCAAATCGGGTAGGGACACTTCCGACCGTTCCCTTGTAAGCGAGTCACCCCCACTACTAGAGTTTCCAGACCTGTATTCATGACCGTGCTCCTTTCCATCCTAAATTCCTCCTAATTTTTTTTCTTCCTATCTGCTTCGTCCTCGTCCGTATCCATAAGGAGATTCTCCTCCATCCTTTTCGCTCTCTCATCCTCCGCGGTCCTCTTTGTCCTCCCGCTTTCCTCTCCTCTCCTCTCTTTTCTCCTTTCTTTCTCCTCTCTTTCTCTTACCCTCGTTTCCACCGATTTGTCTTCGTCCATTTTCACCCTCAATCGGCTCCCTTCCTTTCTCCTTGCATCCAATACCTTCCACTCAGCCTCCTCATTCCCCATTTTCACTAATATCGTTACCCAGTCTCCTCTCTGTCCTATCACGCTTGCCTCTTTTACTTCCACCTTCACATTTAGTCCATCCGAAAATAATTCCTTCACCTTCTCCCAATTTAATTCCTTTCCCACCCATCTCTCCCTCTCGATCCTTAGTATAATGTTCTTCTTTCTCGTCTCGTCGTCATTCCTTTCATACTCCTCTGCCCACCATTTTCTATTGTAAAACTTACCCTTTCTCTCTTCACTGTCATCCCTCTTTCTTTTGCCCGTGCTCTGTTCCATCTTATACACCTTTCTTTTTAATCTCTCTACCTTCTCCCTCAGTTCTTTTATCTCCTCATCTTTTCTCTTACTACGCTCCTTAAACTCTTTCATCATCTCCAATACCTGTCCCTTTACTATCTTTTCTATCGCCTCCTTTTCTATTACAAACGTCCCTCTGCACTCCATCCTTCTTTCCACCGTTTTCCTCTCTTTCTTCCCTCCGGCTAACTGTAACAAAAATCATCTGTATTATTCTCTAATCTTTCTGACTAACTCACCGTTGTATTGGCCGGTCTTCTTCTTCTCTCCAGCTCCGCCATCCATTTCTCTCCCTCTCCTTTACTATTCAGTATCCTTTTGATTTTCTCGCTAATTCCCTCTAGCCTCTCAGTTATACAATTTATAAATGGATAAGTATATAAACAAATTTTTTCCCATATTGGAATTTTTTGTATTTTATAGTTAATTGTGATTATAATTTATCAGCTTTTTTTTCATGTTTATTCAAAAAGTTTTCTATACAAGGTGTACCGGACCTAGCATGTCACTTATTAATAACAAATTTCTAAAATTATTTTAAGATAAAAATCCTAATACTAAAATGCCGAGATTGTAATAATTTTTAAATGAGAAGTATTTAAAATTGACCAAACAAGTTATCTGAAATTCGTGTGTTCAGTCATATCACATTGCATAGTAGCAAAAGGTTAAGAGTTCAAGAGGAACATAAATCACGGTTTAAAAATTACAATTTTGCAATAAAAAGAATTTATTTGAATCATCTTCATGTAATAATAATTTTAGCACGTCTAACAAATGTGTTTTAAATCCTATATTAGAATAAAGTACATAAAGTATGTGACGTGACATTGTCGCGTCCACCGCCCAGACAGTAGCTCGGCCGAGGGGAAGGTCGGGGATGGCGCCTCGACACGAGTACGGGAGGGCTAATTGCGCTAATTATATTTTAAGTTAGATTTTATAGAAACCACAGGTGGTGCCGGAGCGGGGGATCGATGAGGAATTAGAGATGTAACGACTAATGTCGCAGCGAGGGACGGATGAGCACGTGGAGAACGCGAGACGGAGTGGTTGGCCGACGGGCGGGCCACCGGGGCCCACCGCCGAGGAAGCGCATTGGAATGTCTCGCACAGCACGATCCTGGCCCCGCCGCAGCACAACCAAGGGTGCACCACCACGACTGCAGCGCGGGCGACGACCCACATTTCCTCCGACGGTACCGAGGGGCCGAGCGGCACAGCCACGGCCCGGCCAGCCTGGCTAAAAGCCGCGATGGGCCCGCATTCATAATAGCCATTTGAAGGGACCGCGGAAAACGGCGGACATTGAGAGCGGCGCCGCGAGCAGGGCGGCACGCACGACCAATCGGCGGGACGGAAAACTGCGAGCTTGGGGCGCGGGCGCGGGGGCCCGGCGTGGTCCCGCCGAACCGGCCACTCCTCACTGTCGAACCAGCCGCAGCCGAGGTGACATCCCTAAAAGTGCCCCGACGCCGCCGAGCAGCAGCGAGCAGCAAATCTGTAAGATCTCCACTCCGGTACTGCCGCGATATTAAGGGCTCGATCTCGGCCACGGCCTCGTACGATTTAAGGCAAATATCGATTAGATTACCGTGTAGATTGATCCGATTAACCTCTACACGTGGCGACCGGCTCCCGTTACCGCGGATGCCGATTAGATTTGTCGTGGCATTTAGCTGAGATTGCGTGCGCGGGGCCGGCTGAGATCGTACCCAGAAAGTTTATTGGAAGGCCCTCCTCGGAAACTCTTAC
The DNA here is from genome assembly GCF_030848795.1 of Temnothorax nylanderi. NCBI lineage: Eukaryota > Metazoa > Arthropoda > Insecta > Hymenoptera > Formicidae > Temnothorax > Temnothorax nylanderi. Next base: position 50,930 of record NW_027249864.1, read on the forward strand.
GCGGCCGACAGTCAATTCGCGTTTAATGTATCGTGTTGCGTATGTGAATCTGGATATTTGTCGCGTATGGAAGCGTACCGTGAACGGTGCGTTTCGGGAAATATTGCGTTTTGCGTATGTGAGAGCGTGCCGCGGGCGGTGCGTTTCGGGAAATATTGCGTGTATCGTGTAGTGTTGCGTATGTGAGAGCGTGCCGCGGACGGCGCGTTTCGGGAGATATTGCGTTTGGATATTGCGTTGTCCTACCGAGAGCCTCGCGGATATTTTGCGTCGCGTTGCGCGGGCAAGTATCGTCGCGCTTGCTCGAGAGGAAATCTTGCGAACGTGTTAATCGCGTTTATGGTATAGAGTTGCGTACTTGGGAGTATTTGTCGTGCGATGCGTTAGTGTGGCGTATTTGCGGTTGTTAATGAGATAATTGCGGTATTGTGTAGTGTTGCGTCTTTGCGAATATTAACAGAGATAATCGCGATATTGCGTTCGCGCTACGTCGAGAATAGCGTGTTGCGCTCGCTCGAAGGGGAGTCTCGCGGACATGATGCTATCACGTGCTCCGCGCGTGCATTAGCTGCCGGTCAGATTACCGCGTTTACTGACACCTTAATTCCATCTATACTTTGTCTATAATTTCTCTGAAATATACATTGTTATTATTATTTTTGTGTCGATTGCGCTACGCCCCCTCCTCACTCCTCCACAAACGAACGTTACGCCCTGAGCTTGTGTCGAGGCTGCAGAAACGGATATCGGGAACCGAATTGTCGAAACGTGGTGCGCGTAATCGCACCTGGCGCCCATTTGGAATCTTTCGTCGGGAGGAACCTTTACGGGGAGTATTTTGGAGGAATATCGTCTGTTTAGCAGTTAATTTGCGGCAGCGCCCCTTCGGCTAGCGAGACCGAAGGAAAACGGGTCGCAAGTAAAACAACTTATATTCATAGAATATTTAATTTTTTAAAATTATTTATTATTCCGTCAAATTTTATTCATTTTGTTTTATACTGTATTCAAATTAAATTTTGATTTTAATAGATGTTTTAATAGAAATGTATTTACGGAGAAAACACTAACAATAAGCCAGTTCTGGATTCAAGTGATTGGTTCTGAAGGATTAGTCATTAGAGTTTTTAATTGTTAAATTTTTTTAGTACTGAATGTCTTGTAATTGCTTTGCAATCGAGATTAAGTTTAAACTTGAACTTTAGATAAATAAGAAGCTTTACTTTCCTGGTATATATTATGACGACGACGAGTCCCCTCGGTTTCGCCTGCCGAGAAGGAGCGCGCCGTCAATTTCACTAAATCTCAAAATATATATAGCACTGTATGCTGGAATCGGTAAAGGTTGTTAATCACGTATGGTAACTCGACCAGGTATATTTTCTGAAGCTTATTAAGGGCGCCAGGTGCGATTACTCGCACCACGGTACACGAAATCCAAGCCAGCTAATTATCTCAGGAGTGAATTCTTAATTTCGATCGCTGTTAGATCTCGGAGAGGAGGAGAGGGAGCGCAGCGCAATTAACACACAAAATAGATAAACAAAAGTAGATGATATATTTAATAAGAATAATATTGTTGCACCCGCGCTGTGAACGTCGCCCGGTATCTTTCGTCGCGGAGCGTCTTTAGCAACGGGCGTTGCTATGTGTTGTTGATTCGACCCGGCTGTCAGATTTCCTTCTGACTGAAACTCGAGCGGACGTTTCGGTTCGCGTTCCTTAATTGTTGAGGTTCACAATAAACCATCCTTTCGTTGCTAAACCTGTGTACGCTTATTTCGTGGGACGCAAGTGAACCTGCGGGAGTGCGGGAGAGTGTGTGCGAAAGCCGACGGAGCGCAACATTTTGGGGGCTCGTCCGGGATCGGACGAGCGTTCCTTGAGACGAGCAGAGAGACGAGCGTGATGGCTTCGTCAGCGGCCCCCTCGAGAAGGAGAGCGCGGGACGGGATCCTGCCACAGGCCACGACGCAAGCAGAGACCTTACAGGCGGTTCTGCAGGAGATGCGGGCGATGCGTGAGGGGCAGGCGCAGAGGGAGGCAGTATTTACGGCGGAGCTACAACGTCGGGACGAAGAGCTGCTGCTCTTCCGCCAACAGCTAAGTCCCTCTAATAATAGAGCGTCCGGAGATTCGGGGACGCGTTTCGCGCTTCCGGGGGCAAGCGACGTGCGCGCGGATCCCACGGCCTTTGCCGCGTATTCGGGAGTGAGCGATGCGCGAGAAAGTGCGGGGACGCGGGGCGCGATTGCGGGCGTGAATGACGTGCGCGCGGAGCTCGGGTTTAAACTTAAGCCCGACGTTTTTGACGGATCGGTCCCGTTGCGGGAGTATTTCTCCCAATTCGAGATCATCGCTCGCGCAAATCAATGGAGCGACGCATCGAGGACCATCGCGTTGACCTCTTGTTTAAGGGGAAAGGCGCGGTCGATTTTGGACTCGGTCGAGGACGTTGAAAACCTAGTATACGCAGAGCTGAAATCGAAGCTTGAATTGCGTTTCGGGGAAGGGCACCTCTCTCAAAATTATTACTCTCTCTTTACAAACCGGAAACAGAAATTCGGAGAGGATTTTGCGTCTCTCGGTTCCGAGTTGGAGAGATTTGCCCGGTTGGCGTACCCCGAGTGCCCCTTCGCTGATCGGGATAAGATTGCGTGCTCGCAATTTATCTCTGCTTTAACAGATGGCTTTGTGAGGAGGACTCTCCAGTTGGAGGGAGTTACCTCATTAAAATTAGCGATAGAGAGGGCGAAGGCCGTTAAGGCCATACAGGGGGAGAATTTCGGAGCCCGGGAAAGGGAAGGAGATTGTGAATTAAAATTGGAATAGAGAAACTAAATTTGATTTTTCTTTTGCATTTTATTGTTTTGTTTCTGGATTTAATTAATCTGTTCTTTTGTTTCTGCGTATAATGTTTGTTCTTCCGCAGAAAGAAGTTTGTCTGTGATTTTTTTTGGAGGAAGAGAGAGAAACACTGAGCGGAGTTTCCACGGCGTCGTCACCAACAACGACGGCCGAAGACTTCGTAAAGAAGACCGCCTGCCCACGGTTTTTGACCCGTGGTTTTCCCGTGGGCCGTAGGGCAAATGCCGGGCGGGGACCTGGGGAGCCCTGCGGGGCGCAGGGTCCACGGGAAGTTTCCCCCCCCTTGTCCGAAGATTCTCGGGGAAGGCGGCGAACTGAGGAGAAGGAAGACGGTTTCAGCGGGCGGAGGAAGAAGAATTCTTCGACGGCGGACCCCTGCGAGGGAGAAGGTTGGGGGTAGGGAGCCCCACCGGGAGGCTACCGGTGCCCTACCAGTTGGTGTCGGACTCGTAGGGGCGGTGGTTCGCATAGCCGAATGAGCGGCGTTACGGGAAACCGTGCCCCTACGTTTGAGGAGTCGGCTTGTCCGGGAGTACGTAATCGTCAGGTATGGGCTCTGTAAGGGGGAAATCCCCGGTGTCGGCTCTAATTCTAGCGTGAAGGGAAGTACTGATAACGTCGGTCGCACTCCGACCACGGGGAGGATTCTGGGGGGGCTAACCGCCCCCCCAGACCCCCCGGTGCGGTCGTATCTATGACTCTCTTACAGTAGCCAAATGCCTCGTCATCTAATTAGTGACGCGCATGAATGGATTAACGAGATTCCCACTGTCCCTATCTACTATCTAGCGAAACCACTGCCAAGGGAACGGGCTTGGAAAAATTAGCGGGGAAAGAAGACCCTGTTGCTTTAAATTAATTATTTACTGAAGATCAAATTAAGGCTTTATTAAACAAAAGTAAAAGCATTCGAAATTGGTCTAACGCAACTATTAAACGTGCTCTACAATTAAAGTTTATTTGTGGAGCTAACGGATATGAAGAACTTCATCGCCAAGAAATGCCACTTCCAAGTTTACGAACTTTGCGTCGCAAGTTAGAAAATTTTAACTTTGAACCAGGAATTTTGAATAAAATGTTTGAGTTTTTAGCACATAAGAAAGCGTATTTGAAAGAAGAAACAGATTTAGAGTGCGGATTAGTAATCGACGAAATGGCGATTACACCACAGAAATGTTATGATGCTTCAACGGGATCGTTAATAGGCGACATAACATTTCCCAACCCAAAGAAAAAAGTAGTGCAACGCATGCTCTTGTATTTATGCTTGTTGGAATTGCAACTTGTTGGAAACATGTGGTGGGATACCATTTTACGGGAAATAGCTTTAATAGTAAAACTTTAAAAGAAATCATTTTTCAGATAATAGGTAAAACAGAGGATATTGAGTTCAATGTGAATTTTATTACCTTGAATATGGGTCCTGGCAACCTTGGTCTATGGAGATCATTGGGTATCGGTACGGGAAAATATAGTGAAATAGTTAATTATATTGTGCATCCGTTTGATTCAAGTCGTTTTTTATATATCATTGCTGATCCACCACATATTTTCAAAAACTTAAAGCAATCATTGATTAATAACAAAGTGATAACTATACCAAATGATATAGTATTAAAATTTGAATTACCAACAAATAAAGTAGAATTAAGACATTTTAACGAATTGATAAGTATTCAAGAAAATTGTGAACTTTTATTAACTCCCAGATTACAAATAGATGACATCAGATGCACTAATAATTTTAATAAAATGAAGGTGAACAAGGCTAGAAATGTATTTTCACATGACGTAAGCAGTTCTTTTGAATTGTTAGCGAATGAATATAAGCCAGAATTTTCCACTACTGCATGGTTTGTTAAAATCATTTCTAAATGGTTTTCCCTTGTAACATTAAGAAGTTGTAAATTAGCACTTGGTACAAAAGATGAAAAAATATATAATGAAACTATTGATTTTTTAAATGAAGTTATTAATATCTTTAAGCAATTAGAAATAGGTAAAAGTGATTTTAAACCGGTGCAAAGAGGCATAATAATTACTACTAAATCAATAATTGATTTAACTAAATATCTTATCACAAATAAAAAATTTAAATTTATTTTTACTTCTCGGTTTACACAGGACTGTATTGAAAATCCTTTCTCCCAACTAAGAGCTAAAAATGTCATACCTCATCCGCTACAGTTTAAAAATGATTTAAAATTAATTTCCGTTGCAATGTACATAAAATGTATAAGTAGTAGTAATTATGATGATGATGATAAGGAATATTTATCAGAATTTCTTGAATACATATCAAAAGAAAAAAGAAAAAAAATATTCAATCTAGTAATATTATAGAAGATAACAATAACAATATTCCACTGTTTAATGAAAATGCAAATGTATTAAACATGTCATCTCTTGAAATGAATTTTTTATATAATATTGCTGAATATATTTTGCAATCAAAATATGTGTAACATGTACAAATTGTTTAAAATCAGTTTTATCAAAAACACCAGTGCGCTATTCATTTACAAAATTAGTGCAACTAAAATGTTACACAACAAATTCGTTATATTTTCTTAATATTTTGTATATTATATATTTACACAAGTATCTGCTGTTTAAATGTTCTGTGTATTTATGTTTTTATATTGAATTGTTTATAAAAAATAATAAAATGTAAAGAAAAGGTAGAATAAACGGAAATTTTAAAAGTATTATAAAATTATGTATTTAACATGCATTGCCATACTTTTGCTATCGTACACAGTAAAAAATTTTGTGTGAATTTAACACATTTCACATGTCCCAAACGGTCCACCTTAATTTTTGTGTTATTTTAACACAAGATGAATATGTCAAAAAGTAACACAAAATATTAACACTAAGAAATGTTTTAATATCAATTTAACACAAAATATTCAAATAACATAACCACATAATGTTAAATTAACACTTGGATATGTTAAAAATTCAACACAAATTTTTAACAACTATTTTGAGTGGATTGATTGGAACATAAATACACAATGTGTTAAAATCTTTTTTACTGTGTATCTACACTTGTTTAATGTAGTACACTTTCTCTTATTAAAAATTCTTAATCTAAATACTACAAATCGACTTATTATTTTTTTATGTAACTGGTGACAATTCAAAATATGATCGGTCTTAACCTTATTAAATTTTTCTATTAAAAAGGATTTCAAATTTTTGATATTATCAAAATATTTAGAATAATGACGAAACATTTGTTCTAATTTCCAAAATAATATAAATGTATAAAACATTTATATTATTTTGGAAATTAGAACAAATGTTCCGTCATTATTCTAAATATTTTGATAATATCAAAAGAAATCCTTTTTAATAGAAAAATTTAATAAGGTTAAGGCCGATCATATTTTGAATTGTCACCAGTTACATAAAAAAATAATAAGTCGATTTGTAGTATTTAGATCAAGAATTTTTAATAAGAGAAAGTGTACCACATTAAACAAGTGTAGATACGATAGCAAAAGTATCGCAATGCATGTTAAATAAATAATTTTATAATACTTTTAAAATTTCCGTTTATTCTACCTTTTCTTTACATTTTATTATTTTTTATAAACAATTCAATATAAAAACATAAATACACAGAACATTTAAACAGCAGATACTTGTGTAAATATATAATATACAAAATATAATGAACAGATTTATTGAATTATTTTTTTAGATTTTAAATAAATATATTATAAAGATTTATAATTAAACTACTATATTAACAATATTTTTACTATAGAACATTTATTTTTTAATTGTGTTGTTAAAATTTGCAATTATTGAAATTACCATGATTCAAAATTCGGCGGGAGTTGAGGAGAAATGGCGGACCAATCAAAAGCCTGTTACCGTATGGCCAGACTCTTATTATAGGGTCTCTAGGTTACGCGAAGCGCATTTCGCCGTTTCACAATAATCTCGAGTCGGAACCGAATATTTAATAATAATCCCCGATGACTATTACACTATGATAACAATTACACGATACTACGGGACGGTAAATGCACGCGATCTCCGGGTACTGTATCTATACGCAAAGAACACAGCTCCGATCCCGCACTACGGAACGGGACGCACGCGTGACTCTAATTACGCGTTGACTCTAATCACGCATTGACTCTAAACACGCGTTGACTCTAATTACACGTTGACTCTAATTACGCGTTGACTCTAATCACGCGTTGACTGTCGGCGGCCGCGCGCGCGAGTTCCCGAGACGGGCAATTGCGTTTCACTTTCCCGGCCGGACCCTCCTGTGGTACTTCTCTCGGTATTAATTAGCGGAATTTACAACACTTGCGGCACAACGCGACTCCCGGGAGGGCCTCGGTCTCGAGACGATCTTACTTGTACGGTGCTTGAGCAGTGGCCTTACAATTTCTCGCACGCTCTTCGGCAGCCAGTAGTCCGCGATGACAGGGGATGGCACCTCTCCACTCGCAAGCTCGCGGGACAGTGTCGCTCTTCTGGCCCGGCGGCAGTGTTACCAGGTGGTCTGTGCGACCTCCCCCTAGGCTTATTTCGTTTCCCCCTAGAAATCTCCTAAATAGCCCCTATTAGTTGACAGACGGTAAATATGCAGTATAGCGCCAACCTCTCCGATTTTGTTAAAACTTTTTTATTTTGTGTATTTTGGGTCGAAAAAAAGATTCTGAGAAGGAAAATCGTCGCTCATGTTCCGTTTGTTTATAATTAATATTTATAATATTTCAATGTCGGTAAGTAAGAAGTTGACAATTTATGTATGTATTTTTACTTTTTTATTAATACGCATGCGCAATAATCTTGCGCCTTACTTCAATTAAGTCATTTAATTGTAATTAACTTCAAATAAGTTATTGATTTTTCCACCCGTAAGGCGCGCACTTTGTTTGAAAAAATACAACATAATACATGTTTGACTCGCTCGCACATGTCTTTTCACACGCTGTCTCCTCCGTCTCCTCCTCGGGTGGTGCATGAACGATAACGTTTGCACCCACTTCATTTGATACATCGATTACCGGTCTCTCTCTACTCACAATAGTTTCTGCTGCATTGTCATCCGAGTATTTACCTTCGAATAGGTCTAAATCTAATTCCGACGTTATATCATGGGTATCTTGCCCGATTTTACGTAGTTAATTTACATGTCTTTTCCATATCTTTCCATTCTCTAATTTTACTAAAAGTAATGTAGCTTCCCTAATCTCTTAACTACGGTACCGAAACGCCATTTAATTTTTTAATTAAGTATTCGCGTGCGGCTATTTTAGCTCCGTCTTGAAAATTTCTTGTCTCACCATCGCACTCTAACGAACCCTCCTTGACCTCAAGTTCTTCCCAGTAAACATTTTGATATTCATTGAATATACATTGCATATACATCAGTGGATATCACATATCCTATAGACATACAATGATACACAAATGACATACATTGGATGTTATAAGTATGTACAAATGCAACGCGCTGTATGTACACTGTATGTCCATGTAATATACATGTGTATATTTGCTGCATATTCTATGTACATGTATGTGTACATACAGAGAAGTACATATATAGCAGATACCTTCCTTCATATACAATGAATATTTATTGGACATCTCATGTATGTGTATTCCATATACGTCTGTGAATATGACTTATTCTATGTATATACAGTGATCTACAAATGAGGCACATTGTATGGATATATATACGTGCATTATATATGTACATATTAAAGACATCCAATGTACATCGTTTGTAGATCACTATACATACATAGAATATGCCATACACGAATATACACTGTACATAAATTTAATTACTAAAATATCTTGTATTGTATTTACAGATATAGGTACTTGCAATAAAAACAATATACGTATTTACGAATATATATATATATATATTTATATATTTTTAATATATATTACATCTATATAACATATTATATTAAAATATATTATAATATATTAAAATTAAACTTTGAAATATTTTAAACAAAAAATTAAACATTATTTCTTTGGTCACAGTATTCCATAAATAAAAAACTTAAAAAATATAAGTACGTTAAATTACAATTTATTAAGAAGCTTGTTTTAAAAAGTACTTTATCTATTTGAAAAAATAAACGGATTAAAATGTTTGTATAATATTAATACTATTAATAATTAATACATAAAATATCCTGTAAAAAAATTGAAACAATTTTGTGTTTAAGACAAAATTGTTTCAATTTTTCTACTGTACGTTACATCTACTGATCCCTCATTACAGCTATATTGAATTATGATGTCAGAAGCAAGAAATAACATGAGGTTTTTTTTTATATAATATATATCGAATAAATAAGTTTTTGAATGTAATTACTGTGTTTGATAACATGAATTAGTAAAATCCGTCAAACTCCCTATTTGTTAATAAATATGCGTATAACTTATTTGCATATGTCCTACATTTTCAGTAAACGTGGACATGATTGAGCAAGATTATTTACAGCTACTTGCAGATTTACGAAGTAAAAAAAAGTATTCGACGGATTTCATTAATTCATATTATTGCTCAAATAATTTTATTTATTTCGATATAATTTGCAAGAAGAGCTTCATATAATTTCTTGCCTCTGACGTCATATTTTATAATATGGTTTAATTAAGCCTAAACTAATATTTTATAAATAAACCAAATACAAAAATTTTATGTGTATTAGAGTATTAGTATTAGATTTAGCATTTTTTATAAACTTTAATTTGAAGTACCTATATAAAACAAAAAATTTTGCGTTACCAATTAAAAAAAACAAAAATTATATGTATGGATATGTATGGAAACAGTAATTGTATAAAAATCCAAATTAATATTTATAATATAGAAAAGTAACGCGTTTTCAGAAACAAAAAATACGATAATTTTTAGCATATTCTATTTATAATCTATATCCCAAATAGCAACATATATTATTTTGATGTCAAATGATCTTATTCTAACGTCAAATGAGGTCATTTTGACATCAAATTACGTGATTCCCTACCTGGGAGTACTACTAATATTTTATTATATATAAAATTAATGTAATATTATATATATTATATAATATCAATATAATATTCAAGCAATCTGTTCCAAAACTTGCCTAATCTATTTTGACATTAAATTTTATGAGTGGAAAAGAATTAGTAACATCTCTTTATTAATAAACTTTGGTAATTTTCTGCAAAATTGCATTTAAACGAAAATATAATCATAGACATGATTATATAAGATTTTTTTATGAAGCGCAATCTGAACAAAATGCATGTTTAATTAATTTTATATAGAAAAATGTATGAGGCAAGTTTTTGAACGGAATACTTTCATTATAAGTACCCATAAAAGCTTACACTATATAAAAACGCTTAAAATTAAAAGCTACAAATTAAACTGAAAAATATAGTTTTGTTTTCTTTATAATATTCTTTATATTTATAAAGAATCATTAACATTATTTAAATTGTTTTTATTGGAAATGGTGAACAAACGTCATTTTGATTTAAAACACTCTTAAGAGTTGCAAATATAATTGAATTTAATTACAAATTAAAATGTAATTTTTAATTACATGAAACTAATTTAACAATTACAGTTTAAAATTTTTTAAATAATTTCAAATTCTGCTTATAAGTGTAATAGTGGGAAAGAAACGTATTGACCTCTAAATGGTAGAACTATTAATTTCCTATTAATGTCATCAATGGACCACATTTCAAGTAAATTATTATTTTTTTTTATATACTGTATGTTAAACAAAGATGAATTACATGGCTTAGAGTAAAAATCATTTTGTAAGCTGTAGCTATAACCTAACAGAACTGTTGAATTTTTATGGCTAACAAAATTTTTTATTTCAATTATTGTTTTATTTTTCAATTCTACAAATCGGTCAGCAATTCTATTAATATTTAAACAATATTCGGCAGTTTTAAGTTTTTTGTACTGAGGAGGATTACAAGTATTTATTAAAGGGCCATTAGAATGTTCCATTAACAATTCTGTAGACAAATTATCATCAGTATTCTTAGTAGGTCTTAAAATATTATTCTCTTCAACGATTCGACGAACAACTTGTTGTAAGGGTTGGGAAGATTTACGAACCATTTTTTTTAATTTTTGCATAAAATTTTCAAATGGAAATGCACTAAAATTGTCTAGCGAACCAAATAATTTTACACAATCAGTTAAGTGCAAAAAATTATGTATATTGTGAGAAATGAAATCTGGACCGTAAATTTGAATAGAATTAGTAATAAAATGCTTCATGAGCTCGTGAGCGTAAGAAATAAAATGTTCATACTTTGAATAATAATTACTAATTAAGATAGTGCTTGCTAAGCTAAGGGTAATAAAATTATTGTAAACTTTAGGAGACAGTACTTGTTTTAAGACTATTGGACCTGTATATAGTAAAAAGAGTCTAAATTCAGTAGCCTTATATCGCTTGCATTCTACTATAGATCGAGTCTTTCGTGAAAATTCACAAGGAATATGTTTTCTTAGTTTAAGAAGCAAATTATTAATATGATTAACATCCTTTGCACGTAATTTGTGAGGAGGTCTACCGAATATCCACCCATAGCGTCTATTGCATAGCAATCTCTTAGTTCCGCCTAACAAAAGATTATGCATATAGTCCAAGGGCACATTATCAATAAAATTAAAGTTTGGAATGTTAATGAAAAGAGTTTCACCAACGTGATGTTCTGGATGAAGTTTATTTCTAAAAGAATCATTAGTTCTTTTTACAAGATTTTCCGTTTCAACGAAACAAATAACATTGTTAATCATTTCTCCTTCTTGATTGCACTTTGTGCAGGAAAAGTAGCCTGAATGACTTTTAAGTGATAGTACAAATGATTTGCAGGTGTATCACAGATTAACATTTCAATTTTAAATTTGCATATAACGGTCTTGATTAATATGCCATTTGTTGTTAACTTTGCACATTCATTAACAAAATCAAGTAAAAAATCATTGGAATTTGGTTTATCATGTCCATGATAAAGAGCTACTAAGAAACTTTATTTTTCAGGGCTTCGATTGATTTGACGGAACACAAATGGGCCAAAATGAACTTGCAGAACTTTTACTCAAAGGTAGCCCATCAATATTAACTGCAAGAGAAAACTCTGTGCTGGACGTTACATTTATATTAAGAGCAATGCATAAAGAATTTAATGTTTCAGCTATCCCGAAATAGTGAAATAAACCCGATCCCATTTTTGTACCATATGCTTTGTTAGGCGTTTTTAAAAGAGTGCGAGGGTCTGCTGGTATATTATTGGTGCAATAAGAAGGATCTTCGCGCAAAATAGTAAGCAACTCTCTCAGTGCAGATAAACTAATGTTGTTTTCTACAGCCCATTTAGCAAGTTTGGAAGATAACTGCTCACTATTTTCAACATGATCTGAACATAAACTTGTTTTTCTAATTATGCTATCAGAACTATGGGTGGGTTGTTCGTCGAACGTCAAATTATCAATGTCTACATAACTCGAACCAATGTTCTCGGTATCAGAATTATGAGTAACTTTATTATTTGAGTAGCTGTAACGATTGGTTTCATCATTTTATTTTCAACCGTTAAATTTGGAACATGAAATTGATAAGTACTGTTAATAATTGCTACAGATTGCTTTACTTTTTCTTTAATATATCTACACCGTTTTTCTCTGAAACTCTTTTTTCATTCATTTTAATTCGAAATATTGAACATATATATACTATAAAATACTATAAGCTTTAACCACAATTACTATAAATGATAACTAATTCCCTGCATTCGTTTAATACTAAATTTATTATCCAAACTAAAAACAGCTATATTTTTCAGTTCAATGTCTCATAATAGATTTAATATTAATTACTAAAAATTAAAAATATGTTTGTAAATTTTATATGTAATAACAATACATATAAAAGCAGTAATGCTTAGTCAAGACTAGACTATCAGTCTGTTCAAAAGAGAATAAAATTTACGTACGTTGAAAGCACATATTTTATGAATGTAAATGACTACGTATCTTCGTCGTCCTGAGTATTAGCAGGTGGGTTAGGTTGAACTTGGTTAATCTTTTTTTGTGCATTAAAGTATCGATCCTTACTTCTGACGAGCCAAGCTTTTATGTGATTTATTGCTTCAAGTTCAGTGGCGCTTTGAATTTTTGGATTTTTTACGAACGACATCTGAAAATCATAAAAAAATTAATAAAATGTATATTTTTATAAACAAGAATGTTTAATTTATAAGATTATTTATTATTTTTATCTATTAACTTATGACCTTTACCTAAAATGACAGCTGCAATGTTTAAATTTTTGAATACTTTCTTCTTTTTCGCACCTTCCAAGAGTATAGCATTCCGACTTCGTTTAATAGAATTCTATACATTATTCTTTTAATCAACTCCTTTACGTTGGATCCTCCTATACGACTCAGCTCTTCAGTCTAAAACAGTGTGCTCAGAATTAGATTTTTGGACCGATATCTGAGGCGATCCCTCCGATCCCTCCACGTTTAAAGCTCGACGGCCGAACCACCGAACTCGCGTATAATCAATGCCGTATATACGTAGACTAATTCTAAATATTCCTATACTTCTGTTGTAGCAGCGAGTGAAGCCGGAAGTTGCAAGTTGATTTCCCCTAGGGCTTTCTCAGTCTATCATATAGAAAAAATATGATCAATATAATAGAGTAAGAAAGCACTAAAAGCAAATCAACTATCTCATTCGCAAATTCTGGCTTCATTCTGTAGACGTAATGTTTGGTTTATGTCATTATAACGTATCTACATGAAATATGCTGGGATACTTTCTGCTAAATCGTCTTAATAATATTATTAAAAATATATTATTATAATATACATATATATATATATATATATATATATATATATATATATATATATAATGTATATAATAGATTACATATACAAGGTATTTTAAAAATGGATTGATTAATTATTCGGAAATTGATTAAGAATCTAAAAACAAAAAAAATTGATGAACATAGCTCCGGAAATGTGTTGATTTTGAGATAACGCCATTTTTATGTTGAAATTTCAAATTACTTTGCTTTAGAACTTTTTGTCAAAATTAAAAAGATGATTTTTAAAATTTATAACATAACTAAAAACTTGTAAAAATTATCAAAATTTGTGAAAGCCACCTTCTTTCAATTTTGACGAAAAGTTCTAAAGTAGAGTAATTTGAAATTTTAACATAAAAATGGCGTTATCTCTTAATCTCAAAATCAACACATTTTCGGAGCTATGTTCATATCAATTTTTTCTTGATTTTAAATTCTCAATCAATTCCCGAACCAATTCATCACTTCACTTTTAAAATATCTGATTGTATATCTATTATATACATTATCATTATATTTTAAATATCTTGTAATCTATTATATACATTATCATTAGAATTCTGACAAAAAATTATAAAGTAAAGCAATTTGAAATTTCAACATAAAAATATTTGAAGTTATTAAGGATTAACGTTTACTTTTGAAATATATCTTATATAATACATATTAATAATATAAATTTTATTAATATTTAAATATTTAAGATATAAAAATTTTAATGATGATTTACTTTAATTGGTCTAGCGAGCACTGGTCTAAAATTTTTTTTAAATAAAGGCTATTATATATAGAGAGAAATCAACATTAAATTTAATACATATTAAGTTGTTATTATAAAATAAAATTCATATAAAAATTGAGATAAAAGTCTATTCATACCAATGCTACTTTATTATCAATTGATGCGTTAATCCATTCTTCTACTTCAATTAATGATTCTTCGTGTCATTGGAAACAAATGTACGATTTTCGAAACTTCTGATCTATCAATATTTACGAGAGCTTCGGTGTTTACTTTTGTAGTATTAATGATAGTTTTGATGCTATCCAACATGTCATTAACTTTTAGATGTAATAAGTTTATTTCTTTCAGTACTTCCTCAAAAAATTCTGAAATTTAAGAATCAACAATAATTTACTAACATTTCACACAAATATATGTGTAAATAGAAATATTTATAAAATATAAAAGAATAACATTATAATACAAACATAATTTACTCACTTGAATTTAATGACTGATATTTTGAAAAAGCATCCTCGCTCACGACAACCGAATTTGCAGTTGATGCAGAATTTGTTTTTATAACATCTGTAAAAATAAAATAATATGGTATATTATAATTTATTTATTAAATATAGTTTTTAATAATAATTAACAATTTT